>NW_025763585.1:7500-10000 GCF_020736505.1 Alternaria rosae
GATCGCATAGCCTTGCGCTGGCGACGGTTCATTCAAATTTCTGCCCTATCAACTTTCGATGGTAAGGTATTGGCTTACCATGGTTTCAACGGGTAACGGGGAATTAGGGTTCGATTCCGGAGAGGCAGCCTGAGAAACGGCTACCACATCCAAGGAAGGCAGCAGGCGCGCAAATTACCCAATCCCGACACGGGGAGGTAGTGACAATAAATACTGATACAGGGCTCTTTTGGGTCTTGTAATTGGAATGAGTACAATTCAAATCTCTTAACGAGGAACAATTGGAGGGCAAGTCTGGTGCCAGCAGCCGCGGTAATTCCAGCTCCAATAGCGTATATTAAAGTTGTTGCAGTTAAAAAGCTCGTAGTTGAAACTTGGGCCTGGCTGGCGGGTCCGCCTCACCGCGTGCACTCGTCCGGCCGGGCCTTCCTTCTGAAGAACCTCATGCCCTTCACTGGGCGTGCTGGGGAATCAGGACTTTTACTTTGAAAAAATTAGAGTGTTCAAAGCAGGCCTTTGCTCGAATACGTTAGCATGGAATAATAAAATAGGGCGTGCGTTTCTATTTTGTTGGTTTCTAGAGACGCCGCAATGATTAACAGGAACAGTCGGGGGCATCAGTATTCAGTTGTCAGAGGTGAAATTCTTGGATTTACTGAAGACTAACTACTGCGAAAGCATTTGCCAAGGATGTTTTCATTAATCAGTGAACGAAAGTTAGGGGATCGAAGACGATCAGATACCGTCGTAGTCTTAACCGTAAACTATGCCGACTAGGGATCGGGCGATGTTCTTTTTCTGACTCGCTCGGCACCTTACGAGAAATCAAAGTTTTTGGGTTCTGGGGGGATTATGGTCGCAAGGCTGAAACTTAAAGAAATTGACGGAAGGTCACCACCAGGCGTGGAGCCTGCGGCTTAATTTGACTCAACACGGGGAAACTCACCAGGTCCAGATGAAATAAGGATTGACAGATTGAGAGCTCTTTCTTGATTTTTCAGGTGGTGGTGCATGGCCGTTCTTAGTTCGTGGGGTGACTTGTCTGCTTAATTGCGATAACGAGCGAGACCTTACTCTGCTAAATAGCCAGGCTAGCTTTGGCTGGTCGCCGGCTTCTTAGAGAGACTATCAACTCAAGTTGATGGAAGTTTGAGGCAATAACAGGTCTGTGATGCCCTTAGATGTTCTGGGCCGCACGCGCGCTACACTGACAGAGCCAACGAGTTCTTCACCTTGACCGAAAGGTCTGGGTAATCTTGTTAAACTCTGTCGTGCTGGGGATAAAGCATTGCAATTATTGCTTTTCAACGAGGAATGCCTAGTAAGCGCGTGTCATCAGCATGCGTTGATTACGTCCCTGACCTTTGTACACACCGCCCGTCGCTACTACCGATTGAATGGCTCAGTGAGGCGTTTGGACTGGCTCGGGGAGGTTGGCAACGACCACCCCAAGCCGGAAAGTTCTCCAAACTCGGTCATTTAGAGGAAGTAAAAGTCGTAACAAGGTCTCCGTAGGTGAACCTGCGGAGGGATCATTACACAATATGAAGGCGGGCTGGACACCCTCCAGCCGGGCACTGCTTCACGGCGTGCGCGGCTGGAGCCGGCCCTGCTGAATTATTCACCCGTGTCTTTTGCGTACTTCTTGTTTCCTGGGTGGGCTCGCCCGCCATCAGGACCAACCATAAACCTTTTTGTAATAGCAATCAGCGTCAGTAACAACGTAATTAATTACAACTTTCAACAACGGATCTCTTGGTTCTGGCATCGATGAAGAACGCAGCGAAATGCGATACGTAGTGTGAATTGCAGAATTCAGTGAATCATCGAATCTTTGAACGCACATTGCGCCCTTTGGTATTCCAAAGGGCATGCCTGTTCGAGCGTCATTTGTACCCTCAAGCTTTGCTTGGTGTTGGGCGTCTTTTGTCTCCAGCTCGCTGGAGACTCGCCTTAAAGTCATTGGCAGCCGGCCTACTGGTTTCGGAGCGCAGCACAAGTCGCGCTCTTGCCCAGCCAAGGTCAGCGTCCAGCAAGCCTTTTTTCAACCTTTGACCTCGGATCAGGTAGGGATACCCGCTGAACTTAAGCATATCAATAAGCGGAGGAAAAGAAACCAACAGGGATTGCCCTAGTAACGGCGAGTGAAGCGGCAACAGCTCAAATTTGAAATCTGGCTCTTTCAGAGTCCGAGTTGTAATTTGCAGAGGGCGCTTTGGCTTTGGCAGCGGTCCAAGTTCCTTGGAACAGGACGTCACAGAGGGTGAGAATCCCGTACGTGGTCGCTGGCTATTGCCGTGTAAAGCCCCTTCGACGAGTCGAGTTGTTTGGGAATGCAGCTCTAAATGGGAGGTACATTTCTTCTAAAGCTAAATATTGGCCAGAGACCGATAGCGCACAAGTAGAGTGATCGAAAGATGAAAAGCACTTTGGAAAGAGAGTCAAACAGCACGTGAAATTGTTGAAAGGGAAGCGCTTGCAGCCAGACTTGCTTGCAGTT
>NW_025763585.1:15000-17500 GCF_020736505.1 Alternaria rosae
GTGGGCTTTCTCCTCTTGAGGCGTGCATGCAGCGGGCTTGGTACTGGCGGCAACGCCGGTCAGGCTTCGCGGCGGACCACGCCTTGGGAAACTCAGTGGGGGCAAATGAATAGGCTGCCTGCCGCGATCGCGCCCTGGGTGCTTTCGCAGTAGGCGGTTGGGGTTGTTTCGGCGACCCCCCTCTTGGTACAATCCGCCCTCTCGGGGGTGCAGCCTCGGCGCTTCGGCGCTCTGGCGTACGATTGTTACCTGGTTGATTCTGCCAGTAGTCATATGCTTGTCTCAAAGATTAAGCCATGCATGTCTAAGTATAAGCAATTATACCGTGAAACTGCGAATGGCTCATTAAATCAGTTATCGTTTATTTGATAATACCTTACTACTTGGATAACCGTGGTAATTCTAGAGCTAATACATGCTGAAAATCCCGACTTCGGAAGGGATGTGTTTATTAGATAAAAAACCAATGCCCTTCGGGGCTCCTTGGTGATTCATGATAACTTTACGGATCGCATAGCCTTGCGCTGGCGACGGTTCATTCAAATTTCTGCCCTATCAACTTTCGATGGTAAGGTATTGGCTTACCATGGTTTCAACGGGTAACGGGGAATTAGGGTTCGATTCCGGAGAGGCAGCCTGAGAAACGGCTACCACATCCAAGGAAGGCAGCAGGCGCGCAAATTACCCAATCCCGACACGGGGAGGTAGTGACAATAAATACTGATACAGGGCTCTTTTGGGTCTTGTAATTGGAATGAGTACAATTCAAATCTCTTAACGAGGAACAATTGGAGGGCAAGTCTGGTGCCAGCAGCCGCGGTAATTCCAGCTCCAATAGCGTATATTAAAGTTGTTGCAGTTAAAAAGCTCGTAGTTGAAACTTGGGCCTGGCTGGCGGGTCCGCCTCACCGCGTGCACTCGTCCGGCCGGGCCTTCCTTCTGAAGAACCTCATGCCCTTCACTGGGCGTGCTGGGGAATCAGGACTTTTACTTTGAAAAAATTAGAGTGTTCAAAGCAGGCCTTTGCTCGAATACGTTAGCATGGAATAATAAAATAGGGCGTGCGTTTCTATTTTGTTGGTTTCTAGAGACGCCGCAATGATTAACAGGAACAGTCGGGGGCATCAGTATTCAGTTGTCAGAGGTGAAATTCTTGGATTTACTGAAGACTAACTACTGCGAAAGCATTTGCCAAGGATGTTTTCATTAATCAGTGAACGAAAGTTAGGGGATCGAAGACGATCAGATACCGTCGTAGTCTTAACCGTAAACTATGCCGACTAGGGATCGGGCGATGTTCTTTTTCTGACTCGCTCGGCACCTTACGAGAAATCAAAGTTTTTGGGTTCTGGGGGGATTATGGTCGCAAGGCTGAAACTTAAAGAAATTGACGGAAGGTCACCACCAGGCGTGGAGCCTGCGGCTTAATTTGACTCAACACGGGGAAACTCACCAGGTCCAGATGAAATAAGGATTGACAGATTGAGAGCTCTTTCTTGATTTTTCAGGTGGTGGTGCATGGCCGTTCTTAGTTCGTGGGGTGACTTGTCTGCTTAATTGCGATAACGAGCGAGACCTTACTCTGCTAAATAGCCAGGCTAGCTTTGGCTGGTCGCCGGCTTCTTAGAGAGACTATCAACTCAAGTTGATGGAAGTTTGAGGCAATAACAGGTCTGTGATGCCCTTAGATGTTCTGGGCCGCACGCGCGCTACACTGACAGAGCCAACGAGTTCTTCACCTTGACCGAAAGGTCTGGGTAATCTTGTTAAACTCTGTCGTGCTGGGGATAAAGCATTGCAATTATTGCTTTTCAACGAGGAATGCCTAGTAAGCGCGTGTCATCAGCATGCGTTGATTACGTCCCTGACCTTTGTACACACCGCCCGTCGCTACTACCGATTGAATGGCTCAGTGAGGCGTTTGGACTGGCTCGGGGAGGTTGGCAACGACCACCCCAAGCCGGAAAGTTCTCCAAACTCGGTCATTTAGAGGAAGTAAAAGTCGTAACAAGGTCTCCGTAGGTGAACCTGCGGAGGGATCATTACACAATATGAAGGCGGGCTGGACACCCTCCAGCCGGGCACTGCTTCACGGCGTGCGCGGCTGGAGCCGGCCCTGCTGAATTATTCACCCGTGTCTTTTGCGTACTTCTTGTTTCCTGGGTGGGCTCGCCCGCCATCAGGACCAACCATAAACCTTTTTGTAATAGCAATCAGCGTCAGTAACAACGTAATTAATTACAACTTTCAACAACGGATCTCTTGGTTCTGGCATCGATGAAGAACGCAGCGAAATGCGATACGTAGTGTGAATTGCAGAATTCAGTGAATCATCGAATCTTTGAACGCACATTGCGCCCTTTGGTATTCCAAAGGGCATGCCTGTTCGAGCGTCATTTGTACCCTCAAGCTTTGCTTGGTGTTGGGCGTCTTTTGTCTCCAGCTCGCTGGAGACTCGCCTTAAAGTCATTGGCAGCCGGCCTACTGGTTTCGGAGCGCA
>NW_025763585.1:22500-25000 GCF_020736505.1 Alternaria rosae
TTTAGGGCGAGCGGGCTTCGGCCTGGGGATTGAGGCAGCGTTTTCGCTGGTGCCCCCGCCTATTGTCATCCTTGTTTGCGGATCGGTGGCTGTTGGGCTATGCCAGTTACTTCAGTGTGGTGGATCGCCCCTTGCTTCAGCTATACTTTCTGCTCGTCCCCCCTGCTTCGGCGTTGCTCGCAGCGCAGTTTTGGGGGTGGGCGCCACTTTTTGGTTTCATATTTGCATGCCTTGTTACCCAGGTAGCGGTTGGGGACGTCAACTCTGGCCAGCGCGTTACCCGGGACTCGGCGACTGTTGGGGGCTTGTAGGGGTGGGCTAAGGCCTATATCACGAAGCGGTGCTCCGGCGCTGCACCCGTACCTGCGCTTGACACCTGAAGTCCTGCTCACTTCCATGAGCAGGCACCATTTTTGGGGTCTGTGGATTGATGGCTCTGCCAACGATTTCACCAGCTCTTTGGGGACCGTCCTGCCGCCTATCCGCGCTTCGTGTGTGTGAGGCAGCGTGGGCTTTCTCCTCTTGAGGCGTGCATGCAGCGGGCTTGGTACTGGCGGCAACGCCGGTCAGGCTTCGCGGCGGACCACGCCTTGGGAAACTCAGTGGGGGCAAATGAATAGGCTGCCTGCCGCGATCGCGCCCTGGGTGCTTTCGCAGTAGGCGGTTGGGGTTGTTTCGGCGACCCCCCTCTTGGTACAATCCGCCCTCTCGGGGGTGCAGCCTCGGCGCTTCGGCGCTCTGGCGTACGATTGTTACCTGGTTGATTCTGCCAGTAGTCATATGCTTGTCTCAAAGATTAAGCCATGCATGTCTAAGTATAAGCAATTATACCGTGAAACTGCGAATGGCTCATTAAATCAGTTATCGTTTATTTGATAATACCTTACTACTTGGATAACCGTGGTAATTCTAGAGCTAATACATGCTGAAAATCCCGACTTCGGAAGGGATGTGTTTATTAGATAAAAAACCAATGCCCTTCGGGGCTCCTTGGTGATTCATGATAACTTTACGGATCGCATAGCCTTGCGCTGGCGACGGTTCATTCAAATTTCTGCCCTATCAACTTTCGATGGTAAGGTATTGGCTTACCATGGTTTCAACGGGTAACGGGGAATTAGGGTTCGATTCCGGAGAGGCAGCCTGAGAAACGGCTACCACATCCAAGGAAGGCAGCAGGCGCGCAAATTACCCAATCCCGACACGGGGAGGTAGTGACAATAAATACTGATACAGGGCTCTTTTGGGTCTTGTAATTGGAATGAGTACAATTCAAATCTCTTAACGAGGAACAATTGGAGGGCAAGTCTGGTGCCAGCAGCCGCGGTAATTCCAGCTCCAATAGCGTATATTAAAGTTGTTGCAGTTAAAAAGCTCGTAGTTGAAACTTGGGCCTGGCTGGCGGGTCCGCCTCACCGCGTGCACTCGTCCGGCCGGGCCTTCCTTCTGAAGAACCTCATGCCCTTCACTGGGCGTGCTGGGGAATCAGGACTTTTACTTTGAAAAAATTAGAGTGTTCAAAGCAGGCCTTTGCTCGAATACGTTAGCATGGAATAATAAAATAGGGCGTGCGTTTCTATTTTGTTGGTTTCTAGAGACGCCGCAATGATTAACAGGAACAGTCGGGGGCATCAGTATTCAGTTGTCAGAGGTGAAATTCTTGGATTTACTGAAGACTAACTACTGCGAAAGCATTTGCCAAGGATGTTTTCATTAATCAGTGAACGAAAGTTAGGGGATCGAAGACGATCAGATACCGTCGTAGTCTTAACCGTAAACTATGCCGACTAGGGATCGGGCGATGTTCTTTTTCTGACTCGCTCGGCACCTTACGAGAAATCAAAGTTTTTGGGTTCTGGGGGGATTATGGTCGCAAGGCTGAAACTTAAAGAAATTGACGGAAGGTCACCACCAGGCGTGGAGCCTGCGGCTTAATTTGACTCAACACGGGGAAACTCACCAGGTCCAGATGAAATAAGGATTGACAGATTGAGAGCTCTTTCTTGATTTTTCAGGTGGTGGTGCATGGCCGTTCTTAGTTCGTGGGGTGACTTGTCTGCTTAATTGCGATAACGAGCGAGACCTTACTCTGCTAAATAGCCAGGCTAGCTTTGGCTGGTCGCCGGCTTCTTAGAGAGACTATCAACTCAAGTTGATGGAAGTTTGAGGCAATAACAGGTCTGTGATGCCCTTAGATGTTCTGGGCCGCACGCGCGCTACACTGACAGAGCCAACGAGTTCTTCACCTTGACCGAAAGGTCTGGGTAATCTTGTTAAACTCTGTCGTGCTGGGGATAAAGCATTGCAATTATTGCTTTTCAACGAGGAATGCCTAGTAAGCGCGTGTCATCAGCATGCGTTGATTACGTCCCTGACCTTTGTACACACCGCCCGTCGCTACTACCGATTGAATGGCTCAGTGAGGCGTTTGGACTGGCTCGGGGAGGTTGGCAACGACCACCCCAAGCCGGAAAGTTCTCCAAACTCGGTCATTTAGAGG
>NW_025763585.1:30000-32500 GCF_020736505.1 Alternaria rosae
ACTATATTATTACTACTTAAAGTTCTAGACTTTAGATTATATTTTATAAAGCTACTAGACTTTAGATTTCTTTACAAAGCTACTAGACTTTAAATTTCTTTATAAAGCTACTAGACTTTACATTTTTTTTACAAAGCTACTAGACTTTACATTTTATTTTTTTAGACTTTTACACCTTTTCTTACCACTAATCGACGCGCAATCGCTTTCTGCGCCAAAGCTACTAGACTTGAGATTTTTAGGATTTGGTTTATGGTTTGTATGGGCCTGCGCATGTCTACACGGTTTCCCATACAAAAAAGCGCACCTCCGAGCTGTTTTCCGCCACCTTAACCCCGGAACGCGAAAATCGAGCCGAACGGTGTTCCTACACTATATGAGGAGGGTAGTTGGGGTCCTCAGAACCCAGCTACCCACCCAACCAGATTGTGCTTTGCCGCGGGCTGAATATTCTTATGAGGCAACTTGAATTAATATTCGGCTTGTGGGTGGTCTTTTTGGGTGGTGTTTAGGGCGAGCGGGCTTCGGCCTGGGGATTGAGGCAGCGTTTTCGCTGGTGCCCCCGCCTATTGTCATCCTTGTTTGCGGATCGGTGGCTGTTGGGCTATGCCAGTTACTTCAGTGTGGTGGATCGCCCCTTGCTTCAGCTATACTTTCTGCTCGTCCCCCCTGCTTCGGCGTTGCTCGCAGCGCAGTTTTGGGGGTGGGCGCCACTTTTTGGTTTCATATTTGCATGCCTTGTTACCCAGGTAGCGGTTGGGGACGTCAACTCTGGCCAGCGCGTTACCCGGGACTCGGCGACTGTTGGGGGCTTGTAGGGGTGGGCTAAGGCCTATATCACGAAGCGGTGCTCCGGCGCTGCACCCGTACCTGCGCTTGACACCTGAAGTCCTGCTCACTTCCATGAGCAGGCACCATTTTTGGGGTCTGTGGATTGATGGCTCTGCCAACGATTTCACCAGCTCTTTGGGGACCGTCCTGCCGCCTATCCGCGCTTCGTGTGTGTGAGGCAGCGTGGGCTTTCTCCTCTTGAGGCGTGCATGCAGCGGGCTTGGTACTGGCGGCAACGCCGGTCAGGCTTCGCGGCGGACCACGCCTTGGGAAACTCAGTGGGGGCAAATGAATAGGCTGCCTGCCGCGATCGCGCCCTGGGTGCTTTCGCAGTAGGCGGTTGGGGTTGTTTCGGCGACCCCCCTCTTGGTACAATCCGCCCTCTCGGGGGTGCAGCCTCGGCGCTTCGGCGCTCTGGCGTACGATTGTTACCTGGTTGATTCTGCCAGTAGTCATATGCTTGTCTCAAAGATTAAGCCATGCATGTCTAAGTATAAGCAATTATACCGTGAAACTGCGAATGGCTCATTAAATCAGTTATCGTTTATTTGATAATACCTTACTACTTGGATAACCGTGGTAATTCTAGAGCTAATACATGCTGAAAATCCCGACTTCGGAAGGGATGTGTTTATTAGATAAAAAACCAATGCCCTTCGGGGCTCCTTGGTGATTCATGATAACTTTACGGATCGCATAGCCTTGCGCTGGCGACGGTTCATTCAAATTTCTGCCCTATCAACTTTCGATGGTAAGGTATTGGCTTACCATGGTTTCAACGGGTAACGGGGAATTAGGGTTCGATTCCGGAGAGGCAGCCTGAGAAACGGCTACCACATCCAAGGAAGGCAGCAGGCGCGCAAATTACCCAATCCCGACACGGGGAGGTAGTGACAATAAATACTGATACAGGGCTCTTTTGGGTCTTGTAATTGGAATGAGTACAATTCAAATCTCTTAACGAGGAACAATTGGAGGGCAAGTCTGGTGCCAGCAGCCGCGGTAATTCCAGCTCCAATAGCGTATATTAAAGTTGTTGCAGTTAAAAAGCTCGTAGTTGAAACTTGGGCCTGGCTGGCGGGTCCGCCTCACCGCGTGCACTCGTCCGGCCGGGCCTTCCTTCTGAAGAACCTCATGCCCTTCACTGGGCGTGCTGGGGAATCAGGACTTTTACTTTGAAAAAATTAGAGTGTTCAAAGCAGGCCTTTGCTCGAATACGTTAGCATGGAATAATAAAATAGGGCGTGCGTTTCTATTTTGTTGGTTTCTAGAGACGCCGCAATGATTAACAGGAACAGTCGGGGGCATCAGTATTCAGTTGTCAGAGGTGAAATTCTTGGATTTACTGAAGACTAACTACTGCGAAAGCATTTGCCAAGGATGTTTTCATTAATCAGTGAACGAAAGTTAGGGGATCGAAGACGATCAGATACCGTCGTAGTCTTAACCGTAAACTATGCCGACTAGGGATCGGGCGATGTTCTTTTTCTGACTCGCTCGGCACCTTACGAGAAATCAAAGTTTTTGGGTTCTGGGGGGATTATGGTCGCAAGGCTGAAACTTAAAGAAATTGACGGAAGGTCACCACCAGGCGTGGAGCCTGCGGCTTAATTTGACTCAACACGGGGAAACTCACCAGGTCCAGATGAAATAAGGATTGACAGATTGA
>NW_025763585.1:47500-50000 GCF_020736505.1 Alternaria rosae
TTCGGGGCTCCTTGGTGATTCATGATAACTTTACGGATCGCATAGCCTTGCGCTGGCGACGGTTCATTCAAATTTCTGCCCTATCAACTTTCGATGGTAAGGTATTGGCTTACCATGGTTTCAACGGGTAACGGGGAATTAGGGTTCGATTCCGGAGAGGCAGCCTGAGAAACGGCTACCACATCCAAGGAAGGCAGCAGGCGCGCAAATTACCCAATCCCGACACGGGGAGGTAGTGACAATAAATACTGATACAGGGCTCTTTTGGGTCTTGTAATTGGAATGAGTACAATTCAAATCTCTTAACGAGGAACAATTGGAGGGCAAGTCTGGTGCCAGCAGCCGCGGTAATTCCAGCTCCAATAGCGTATATTAAAGTTGTTGCAGTTAAAAAGCTCGTAGTTGAAACTTGGGCCTGGCTGGCGGGTCCGCCTCACCGCGTGCACTCGTCCGGCCGGGCCTTCCTTCTGAAGAACCTCATGCCCTTCACTGGGCGTGCTGGGGAATCAGGACTTTTACTTTGAAAAAATTAGAGTGTTCAAAGCAGGCCTTTGCTCGAATACGTTAGCATGGAATAATAAAATAGGGCGTGCGTTTCTATTTTGTTGGTTTCTAGAGACGCCGCAATGATTAACAGGAACAGTCGGGGGCATCAGTATTCAGTTGTCAGAGGTGAAATTCTTGGATTTACTGAAGACTAACTACTGCGAAAGCATTTGCCAAGGATGTTTTCATTAATCAGTGAACGAAAGTTAGGGGATCGAAGACGATCAGATACCGTCGTAGTCTTAACCGTAAACTATGCCGACTAGGGATCGGGCGATGTTCTTTTTCTGACTCGCTCGGCACCTTACGAGAAATCAAAGTTTTTGGGTTCTGGGGGGATTATGGTCGCAAGGCTGAAACTTAAAGAAATTGACGGAAGGTCACCACCAGGCGTGGAGCCTGCGGCTTAATTTGACTCAACACGGGGAAACTCACCAGGTCCAGATGAAATAAGGATTGACAGATTGAGAGCTCTTTCTTGATTTTTCAGGTGGTGGTGCATGGCCGTTCTTAGTTCGTGGGGTGACTTGTCTGCTTAATTGCGATAACGAGCGAGACCTTACTCTGCTAAATAGCCAGGCTAGCTTTGGCTGGTCGCCGGCTTCTTAGAGAGACTATCAACTCAAGTTGATGGAAGTTTGAGGCAATAACAGGTCTGTGATGCCCTTAGATGTTCTGGGCCGCACGCGCGCTACACTGACAGAGCCAACGAGTTCTTCACCTTGACCGAAAGGTCTGGGTAATCTTGTTAAACTCTGTCGTGCTGGGGATAAAGCATTGCAATTATTGCTTTTCAACGAGGAATGCCTAGTAAGCGCGTGTCATCAGCATGCGTTGATTACGTCCCTGACCTTTGTACACACCGCCCGTCGCTACTACCGATTGAATGGCTCAGTGAGGCGTTTGGACTGGCTCGGGGAGGTTGGCAACGACCACCCCAAGCCGGAAAGTTCTCCAAACTCGGTCATTTAGAGGAAGTAAAAGTCGTAACAAGGTCTCCGTAGGTGAACCTGCGGAGGGATCATTACACAATATGAAGGCGGGCTGGACACCCTCCAGCCGGGCACTGCTTCACGGCGTGCGCGGCTGGAGCCGGCCCTGCTGAATTATTCACCCGTGTCTTTTGCGTACTTCTTGTTTCCTGGGTGGGCTCGCCCGCCATCAGGACCAACCATAAACCTTTTTGTAATAGCAATCAGCGTCAGTAACAACGTAATTAATTACAACTTTCAACAACGGATCTCTTGGTTCTGGCATCGATGAAGAACGCAGCGAAATGCGATACGTAGTGTGAATTGCAGAATTCAGTGAATCATCGAATCTTTGAACGCACATTGCGCCCTTTGGTATTCCAAAGGGCATGCCTGTTCGAGCGTCATTTGTACCCTCAAGCTTTGCTTGGTGTTGGGCGTCTTTTGTCTCCAGCTCGCTGGAGACTCGCCTTAAAGTCATTGGCAGCCGGCCTACTGGTTTCGGAGCGCAGCACAAGTCGCGCTCTTGCCCAGCCAAGGTCAGCGTCCAGCAAGCCTTTTTTCAACCTTTGACCTCGGATCAGGTAGGGATACCCGCTGAACTTAAGCATATCAATAAGCGGAGGAAAAGAAACCAACAGGGATTGCCCTAGTAACGGCGAGTGAAGCGGCAACAGCTCAAATTTGAAATCTGGCTCTTTCAGAGTCCGAGTTGTAATTTGCAGAGGGCGCTTTGGCTTTGGCAGCGGTCCAAGTTCCTTGGAACAGGACGTCACAGAGGGTGAGAATCCCGTACGTGGTCGCTGGCTATTGCCGTGTAAAGCCCCTTCGACGAGTCGAGTTGTTTGGGAATGCAGCTCTAAATGGGAGGTACATTTCTTCTAAAGCTAAATATTGGCCAGAGACCGATAGCGCACAAGTAGAGTGATCGAAAGATGAAAAGCACTTTGGAAAGAGAGTCAAACAGCACGTGAAATTGTTGA
>NW_025763585.1:55000-57500 GCF_020736505.1 Alternaria rosae
TGCCGCCTATCCGCGCTTCGTGTGTGTGAGGCAGCGTGGGCTTTCTCCTCTTGAGGCGTGCATGCAGCGGGCTTGGTACTGGCGGCAACGCCGGTCAGGCTTCGCGGCGGACCACGCCTTGGGAAACTCAGTGGGGGCAAATGAATAGGCTGCCTGCCGCGATCGCGCCCTGGGTGCTTTCGCAGTAGGCGGTTGGGGTTGTTTCGGCGACCCCCCTCTTGGTACAATCCGCCCTCTCGGGGGTGCAGCCTCGGCGCTTCGGCGCTCTGGCGTACGATTGTTACCTGGTTGATTCTGCCAGTAGTCATATGCTTGTCTCAAAGATTAAGCCATGCATGTCTAAGTATAAGCAATTATACCGTGAAACTGCGAATGGCTCATTAAATCAGTTATCGTTTATTTGATAATACCTTACTACTTGGATAACCGTGGTAATTCTAGAGCTAATACATGCTGAAAATCCCGACTTCGGAAGGGATGTGTTTATTAGATAAAAAACCAATGCCCTTCGGGGCTCCTTGGTGATTCATGATAACTTTACGGATCGCATAGCCTTGCGCTGGCGACGGTTCATTCAAATTTCTGCCCTATCAACTTTCGATGGTAAGGTATTGGCTTACCATGGTTTCAACGGGTAACGGGGAATTAGGGTTCGATTCCGGAGAGGCAGCCTGAGAAACGGCTACCACATCCAAGGAAGGCAGCAGGCGCGCAAATTACCCAATCCCGACACGGGGAGGTAGTGACAATAAATACTGATACAGGGCTCTTTTGGGTCTTGTAATTGGAATGAGTACAATTCAAATCTCTTAACGAGGAACAATTGGAGGGCAAGTCTGGTGCCAGCAGCCGCGGTAATTCCAGCTCCAATAGCGTATATTAAAGTTGTTGCAGTTAAAAAGCTCGTAGTTGAAACTTGGGCCTGGCTGGCGGGTCCGCCTCACCGCGTGCACTCGTCCGGCCGGGCCTTCCTTCTGAAGAACCTCATGCCCTTCACTGGGCGTGCTGGGGAATCAGGACTTTTACTTTGAAAAAATTAGAGTGTTCAAAGCAGGCCTTTGCTCGAATACGTTAGCATGGAATAATAAAATAGGGCGTGCGTTTCTATTTTGTTGGTTTCTAGAGACGCCGCAATGATTAACAGGAACAGTCGGGGGCATCAGTATTCAGTTGTCAGAGGTGAAATTCTTGGATTTACTGAAGACTAACTACTGCGAAAGCATTTGCCAAGGATGTTTTCATTAATCAGTGAACGAAAGTTAGGGGATCGAAGACGATCAGATACCGTCGTAGTCTTAACCGTAAACTATGCCGACTAGGGATCGGGCGATGTTCTTTTTCTGACTCGCTCGGCACCTTACGAGAAATCAAAGTTTTTGGGTTCTGGGGGGATTATGGTCGCAAGGCTGAAACTTAAAGAAATTGACGGAAGGTCACCACCAGGCGTGGAGCCTGCGGCTTAATTTGACTCAACACGGGGAAACTCACCAGGTCCAGATGAAATAAGGATTGACAGATTGAGAGCTCTTTCTTGATTTTTCAGGTGGTGGTGCATGGCCGTTCTTAGTTCGTGGGGTGACTTGTCTGCTTAATTGCGATAACGAGCGAGACCTTACTCTGCTAAATAGCCAGGCTAGCTTTGGCTGGTCGCCGGCTTCTTAGAGAGACTATCAACTCAAGTTGATGGAAGTTTGAGGCAATAACAGGTCTGTGATGCCCTTAGATGTTCTGGGCCGCACGCGCGCTACACTGACAGAGCCAACGAGTTCTTCACCTTGACCGAAAGGTCTGGGTAATCTTGTTAAACTCTGTCGTGCTGGGGATAAAGCATTGCAATTATTGCTTTTCAACGAGGAATGCCTAGTAAGCGCGTGTCATCAGCATGCGTTGATTACGTCCCTGACCTTTGTACACACCGCCCGTCGCTACTACCGATTGAATGGCTCAGTGAGGCGTTTGGACTGGCTCGGGGAGGTTGGCAACGACCACCCCAAGCCGGAAAGTTCTCCAAACTCGGTCATTTAGAGGAAGTAAAAGTCGTAACAAGGTCTCCGTAGGTGAACCTGCGGAGGGATCATTACACAATATGAAGGCGGGCTGGACACCCTCCAGCCGGGCACTGCTTCACGGCGTGCGCGGCTGGAGCCGGCCCTGCTGAATTATTCACCCGTGTCTTTTGCGTACTTCTTGTTTCCTGGGTGGGCTCGCCCGCCATCAGGACCAACCATAAACCTTTTTGTAATAGCAATCAGCGTCAGTAACAACGTAATTAATTACAACTTTCAACAACGGATCTCTTGGTTCTGGCATCGATGAAGAACGCAGCGAAATGCGATACGTAGTGTGAATTGCAGAATTCAGTGAATCATCGAATCTTTGAACGCACATTGCGCCCTTTGGTATTCCAAAGGGCATGCCTGTTCGAGCGTCATTTGTACCCTCAAGCTTTGCTTGGTGTTGGGCGTCTTTTGTCTCCAGCTCGCTGGAGACTCGCCTTAAA
>NW_025763585.1:62500-66565 GCF_020736505.1 Alternaria rosae
AATATTCGGCTTGTGGGTGGTCTTTTTGGGTGGTGTTTAGGGCGAGCGGGCTTCGGCCTGGGGATTGAGGCAGCGTTTTCGCTGGTGCCCCCGCCTATTGTCATCCTTGTTTGCGGATCGGTGGCTGTTGGGCTATGCCAGTTACTTCAGTGTGGTGGATCGCCCCTTGCTTCAGCTATACTTTCTGCTCGTCCCCCCTGCTTCGGCGTTGCTCGCAGCGCAGTTTTGGGGGTGGGCGCCACTTTTTGGTTTCATATTTGCATGCCTTGTTA
The DNA here is from genome assembly GCF_020736505.1 of Alternaria rosae. Taxonomy (NCBI): domain Eukaryota; kingdom Fungi; phylum Ascomycota; class Dothideomycetes; order Pleosporales; family Pleosporaceae; genus Alternaria; species Alternaria rosae. The sequence goes on from NW_025763585.1 coordinate 62,773, forward strand.
CCCAGGTAGCGGTTGGGGACGTCAACTCTGGCCAGCGCGTTACCCGGGACTCGGCGACTGTTGGGGGCTTGTAGGGGTGGGCTAAGGCCTATATCACGAAGCGGTGCTCCGGCGCTGCACCCGTACCTGCGCTTGACACCTGAAGTCCTGCTCACTTCCATGAGCAGGCACCATTTTTGGGGTCTGTGGATTGATGGCTCTGCCAACGATTTCACCAGCTCTTTGGGGACCGTCCTGCCGCCTATCCGCGCTTCGTGTGTGTGAGGCAGCGTGGGCTTTCTCCTCTTGAGGCGTGCATGCAGCGGGCTTGGTACTGGCGGCAACGCCGGTCAGGCTTCGCGGCGGACCACGCCTTGGGAAACTCAGTGGGGGCAAATGAATAGGCTGCCTGCCGCGATCGCGCCCTGGGTGCTTTCGCAGTAGGCGGTTGGGGTTGTTTCGGCGACCCCCCTCTTGGTACAATCCGCCCTCTCGGGGGTGCAGCCTCGGCGCTTCGGCGCTCTGGCGTACGATTGTTACCTGGTTGATTCTGCCAGTAGTCATATGCTTGTCTCAAAGATTAAGCCATGCATGTCTAAGTATAAGCAATTATACCGTGAAACTGCGAATGGCTCATTAAATCAGTTATCGTTTATTTGATAATACCTTACTACTTGGATAACCGTGGTAATTCTAGAGCTAATACATGCTGAAAATCCCGACTTCGGAAGGGATGTGTTTATTAGATAAAAAACCAATGCCCTTCGGGGCTCCTTGGTGATTCATGATAACTTTACGGATCGCATAGCCTTGCGCTGGCGACGGTTCATTCAAATTTCTGCCCTATCAACTTTCGATGGTAAGGTATTGGCTTACCATGGTTTCAACGGGTAACGGGGAATTAGGGTTCGATTCCGGAGAGGCAGCCTGAGAAACGGCTACCACATCCAAGGAAGGCAGCAGGCGCGCAAATTACCCAATCCCGACACGGGGAGGTAGTGACAATAAATACTGATACAGGGCTCTTTTGGGTCTTGTAATTGGAATGAGTACAATTCAAATCTCTTAACGAGGAACAATTGGAGGGCAAGTCTGGTGCCAGCAGCCGCGGTAATTCCAGCTCCAATAGCGTATATTAAAGTTGTTGCAGTTAAAAAGCTCGTAGTTGAAACTTGGGCCTGGCTGGCGGGTCCGCCTCACCGCGTGCACTCGTCCGGCCGGGCCTTCCTTCTGAAGAACCTCATGCCCTTCACTGGGCGTGCTGGGGAATCAGGACTTTTACTTTGAAAAAATTAGAGTGTTCAAAGCAGGCCTTTGCTCGAATACGTTAGCATGGAATAATAAAATAGGGCGTGCGTTTCTATTTTGTTGGTTTCTAGAGACGCCGCAATGATTAACAGGAACAGTCGGGGGCATCAGTATTCAGTTGTCAGAGGTGAAATTCTTGGATTTACTGAAGACTAACTACTGCGAAAGCATTTGCCAAGGATGTTTTCATTAATCAGTGAACGAAAGTTAGGGGATCGAAGACGATCAGATACCGTCGTAGTCTTAACCGTAAACTATGCCGACTAGGGATCGGGCGATGTTCTTTTTCTGACTCGCTCGGCACCTTACGAGAAATCAAAGTTTTTGGGTTCTGGGGGGATTATGGTCGCAAGGCTGAAACTTAAAGAAATTGACGGAAGGTCACCACCAGGCGTGGAGCCTGCGGCTTAATTTGACTCAACACGGGGAAACTCACCAGGTCCAGATGAAATAAGGATTGACAGATTGAGAGCTCTTTCTTGATTTTTCAGGTGGTGGTGCATGGCCGTTCTTAGTTCGTGGGGTGACTTGTCTGCTTAATTGCGATAACGAGCGAGACCTTACTCTGCTAAATAGCCAGGCTAGCTTTGGCTGGTCGCCGGCTTCTTAGAGAGACTATCAACTCAAGTTGATGGAAGTTTGAGGCAATAACAGGTCTGTGATGCCCTTAGATGTTCTGGGCCGCACGCGCGCTACACTGACAGAGCCAACGAGTTCTTCACCTTGACCGAAAGGTCTGGGTAATCTTGTTAAACTCTGTCGTGCTGGGGATAAAGCATTGCAATTATTGCTTTTCAACGAGGAATGCCTAGTAAGCGCGTGTCATCAGCATGCGTTGATTACGTCCCTGACCTTTGTACACACCGCCCGTCGCTACTACCGATTGAATGGCTCAGTGAGGCGTTTGGACTGGCTCGGGGAGGTTGGCAACGACCACCCCAAGCCGGAAAGTTCTCCAAACTCGGTCATTTAGAGGAAGTAAAAGTCGTAACAAGGTCTCCGTAGGTGAACCTGCGGAGGGATCATTACACAATATGAAGGCGGGCTGGACACCCTCCAGCCGGGCACTGCTTCACGGCGTGCGCGGCTGGAGCCGGCCCTGCTGAATTATTCACCCGTGTCTTTTGCGTACTTCTTGTTTCCTGGGTGGGCTCGCCCGCCATCAGGACCAACCATAAACCTTTTTGTAATAGCAATCAGCGTCAGTAACAACGTAATTAATTACAACTTTCAACAACGGATCTCTTGGTTCTGGCATCGATGAAGAACGCAGCGAAATGCGATACGTAGTGTGAATTGCAGAATTCAGTGAATCATCGAATCTTTGAACGCACATTGCGCCCTTTGGTATTCCAAAGGGCATGCCTGTTCGAGCGTCATTTGTACCCTCAAGCTTTGCTTGGTGTTGGGCGTCTTTTGTCTCCAGCTCGCTGGAGACTCGCCTTAAAGTCATTGGCAGCCGGCCTACTGGTTTCGGAGCGCAGCACAAGTCGCGCTCTTGCCCAGCCAAGGTCAGCGTCCAGCAAGCCTTTTTTCAACCTTTGACCTCGGATCAGGTAGGGATACCCGCTGAACTTAAGCATATCAATAAGCGGAGGAAAAGAAACCAACAGGGATTGCCCTAGTAACGGCGAGTGAAGCGGCAACAGCTCAAATTTGAAATCTGGCTCTTTCAGAGTCCGAGTTGTAATTTGCAGAGGGCGCTTTGGCTTTGGCAGCGGTCCAAGTTCCTTGGAACAGGACGTCACAGAGGGTGAGAATCCCGTACGTGGTCGCTGGCTATTGCCGTGTAAAGCCCCTTCGACGAGTCGAGTTGTTTGGGAATGCAGCTCTAAATGGGAGGTACATTTCTTCTAAAGCTAAATATTGGCCAGAGACCGATAGCGCACAAGTAGAGTGATCGAAAGATGAAAAGCACTTTGGAAAGAGAGTCAAACAGCACGTGAAATTGTTGAAAGGGAAGCGCTTGCAGCCAGACTTGCTTGCAGTTGCTCATCCGGGCTTTTGCCCGGTGCACTCTTCTGCAGGCAGGCCAGCATCAGTTTGGGCGGTAGGATAAAGGTCTCTGTCACGTACCTCTCTCGGGAGGCCTTATAAGGGGAGGCGACATACTACCAGCCTGGACTGAGGTCCGCGCATCTGCTAGGATGCTGGCGTAATGGCTGTAAGCGGCCCGTCTTGAAACACGGACCAAGGAGTCTAACATCTATGCGAGTGTTTGGGTGTCAAGCCCGAGCGCGTAATGAAAGTGAACGGAGGTAGGAACCCGCAAGGGTGCACTATCGACCGATCCTGATGTCTTCGGAAGGATTTGAGTAAGAGCATGGCTGTTGGGACCCGAAAGATGGTGAACTATGCTTGAATAGGGTGAAGCCAGAGGAAACTCTGGTGGAGGCTCGCAGCGGTTCTGACGTGCAAATCGATCGTCAAATTTGGGCATAGGGGCGAAAGACTAATCGAACTATCTAGTAGCTGGTTCCTGCCGAAGTTTCCCTCAGGATACAGT
>NW_025763586.1:0-41938 GCF_020736505.1 Alternaria rosae
ATTTGAACGCTTTGCGCGCTGCAACTACGGCAGCATCGAGATCTTCTTTCCTGGCTACTGGCACTTCGTAGAGCGGTTGGCCGGTGGCTGGATTGATGGAATGTCGCGTCTCAGGAGCTGGGATGAGCTCGTTGTTAATGATGTTGCCTGGGTAGGCTTTGGTGTCGAGTTTAGAAGCCATCTCGAGTTAATCGATCTTTGATATCTTTCAAAATATGGATCGAACTATGGGACTGCGCATCCCAACGGCACAGTTATACGCATAGCTACGGCCAAGTACTGATGACTGCATCAGAAGTGGGGTTGACATCGTACAGACGCGGGGTAAGCCTTGCAATACGAGCTGTCTTCCTTCGCACATGCTCGGCGACTATCTGATTCGTAAAGTCTATATTGTGCTTGCTTGGTGTTGAGGCCCGTCGCGGTTCCTTGGGAACGATGACGCAGTGGGCCAGTGGTGCACGGATCCAACCTTCGATCGCGGGGACGCGACGCGTCTTCAACCACGCTCCAACACCACTTCATCACCAAGGCCATCCTGCGGCACCACTCGTCGCTACGTTAGGCAACGCGCAAGGAGATGCCAGGCTCAACTTCACCGCCATGAAGATCTTGTGCGAGCCAGATGTCGGCTGAGGCATGCTTTCCCCGCCAAGCATCATGAAACGGCTATCAAACTCATCCTCTCCCGCACGACTCGACAAGACCCCTACCTCGTTCTAAGATCGCCCAGCTGAGCCCAGCCGTCACTCGTTCTCTAGGGCCTGTCGGTTTCAATTAAGCTCATTGTCACCCCGCTTAAGCCTCTTCGAACAGGGCACAGAAGCTCGTACAAGCATCATCAAACCGCCGCAAGGTCGAACGCCAAGATGCATCTGTCACGATTGCTGAAACTGAGCTCCCCGTATTACCCGGGCTGGAAAGTAGAGATATAATGGCGATAAAGTCCACAGTAAGGCGACAATGAATGGAACCTGACTATCTACTCAAAATGCCTTTCATGCACTCAAAAGGTGCTACTACGCTTGGACACACGTTCCGGTGAGTACCGTTATAAACATTCAGATTTCCCAAGCTGAACCGCTAACCAGAGGCAGAAACTTTGATCAGACGATCATCACAGTAAAAGTCGGCGGAAAAGAGTACGCCGAGTCTTTCAGCTGCCATCGTGAACTCCTCCGACGATGCTCCCCATACTTCAACACATGCTTAGAAGAGAAGAGCAACTCGCCCTACGAAAAGTCGGGAACTACGCTAGACCTCGACGACACAACCCCTGATGTATTTGACGCGTTCATGCTATGGTTATACACAGGCTTCATACCGCACCATCTTATCGAGGGGGGGAAGGAGGTCCACCCTCCGACTCATGCAGTCAGTGTCAATGGCGGCGACAGCTCGAGCACCACCGGTCAGGAGGAGGGTGATGATGTGGATACTGCCTCATGGGGCATCGCTCTAGAGACCGACGACACGGAAGCAGAAGCAACACCGACCAACGCTGCTGCAGCTAGCAGCCCTGCACCCAGTGCGGAGAAAGTCCCTGGCGATGCTGAACCCGAAAAGGCTGCTATAGTACCACCTCCACGAAACCCAGCCGAGAAGCCAGAGATTCCCAAAGAGACGCTGTGCCCATGCTGCTCAAGACCATACAAGTGGAGAGGGCTCGAAGGCTTCCTAGAGCGCCGATTCATATCACTATACGTCTTCGCACACCGCTACGCCATCCCGAAGCTACGTCGCGCAGTCAATCCTAGATGGCAAACGAACGACGAGATCCTACAAGTGATGCCCGATCACAGCAACGTGATCGCCGCCTACGAGAGCCTGCCACCAGACGCACCGCTGTGCCGATACTTCCTCGATATGTACTCTGTGTACTGGAACCCCGATCGCGACGATGAGCGCACCATAGCTTTGCGGAGTCAGCTTCCGCAAGCGTTCCTTTTCGAATTGGTAACAATGTTGGCGAGGGGCGAGAGGCCAAAGATGGAGAAGGAATGGTGCGAGTTCCATGAGCACGAGAGCGAAGAGGAAAAGAAAGCTTGCTTGGATGACTTGGCCAAGGACCCTGTTGCGAGCAAAGCACTCAGGCGCATCAAGGATAGCAAGGGCTGGAAGGGGCTGGTGCTCAAGAAGGGAAAGAGATGATATGATGACAACCCGTTGCACACGCATCATGGCATGGCGTTCTGGAGTCGCATAACACTGGTATATCCCGGTTACACAATTAGCAACACACTTTTCTGTCTCATTCCGCACTTTCACATGAGCGAGCAATCTTCACGGGATGTGCTTCATCCTAAGCCACTAGTGTTTCGTGTTACGGCTTCATCAGCAAGCTGAGGAATGCGGGGAAGCAATACGAGATCTCCTGACCACGAGAGGACATATCATCAGATGTTCAACTCAGCCATCTTTGCTATATTTACCCGATAGCATCTTTATAGCAGTCGGTTGTCGGCAGCGCTAGATGATGCGGAGAAAGCCTTTGAGTCGCTGCTTTTATTTGCGTGTATGGATTGTTTCTTGGGGACTAGGGATTGTCTTGCAGTACGAGATCAAGAGGTCTTGTAAGACTATGATAGCCCAGAATTACGTGTCAATACCATGTTAGCTGAGAAGACTTCGTACTGGTTTGGTCATGAGCGTCGGTGCTCGAACGCTGATACGGAATGCATGTCTTGGTGGTGATCCAATGGCGCGAGTGGGATACGATGCTGAAGTAGAACCCACACAGCTGCGATAGAGCATCTCGAGTATAAGAACACCCTGTCACTCCGCTCATGATTCATCTTCTGCATAAAGCAAAGCAATCCAGTACAACAATTCTCACCTCGATCGTCTAACTATTCATCAAACTTGCGCTACCCCCTCTCAGGATCTCATCATGAGGACATTCACCATCGCCATGATCTCTTCCCTCCTCGGCCTCACCGCCGCTCTCTCTCCACCCTACGAACCCCCTTGCGACACATGCGTCCCCACCCCCGACAAGAACAAGTGCGACATCACTACATCATGCACCTACGTTTGGGGCCACAACAACCCTCATACACCCGACCAAATTACTGCGCCTGCCGCCATGGTTACCGTACGTCTCCCCCCACTTCCCTCCTTTAAACCGCCATCCTCCCATCGATAGGTCTCCTAACACATCCAACAGGTGCGACAGGCTACGACGCCAACGATCTCGAGGTCCAATGGCGACTGCCATGGTATGGTACACCGAACGGTGACCCGAGCCAGGAGGGTAGGGTGTTTGTGAAGCCGGGTGTTGAATGTAATACGCTTTGTGATGATTGGTATCTTGGGAAGGATGGGTGTAAGGCTGTGCAGGTGAAGAAGTGGTGTATGTAGGAGAGAATGGTAGTGGCTACCAGAAGAACGAGATGTATTCTAATGTGTATCTTTCTTGTTCTTACGGTTTGAACACATGATGCCTCTCTCTCATACCGCTGTTCATACTTCACTCACGCTAGAGTCGCTCTTCGTTCTGAGCGACTATAAATCGTTCCAACTGAGGTGTCTTCTCGGCGTCTTCTTGCTTCTTCGCCTCAGTGATAGCCATACAAGACGCTCTCTCTAGCAAATTTTGAAGACGGGCGATCAAGTTCATATTTGAAAATGCCAATGCCGTAAAGAATAGGGTAACTCTTGGAGACTTTGTTCCATCTTCGCGATCGACGGTGCGGGAAACGTCCATCTAGTATTCCACATAGATCCATACGTTTATCCAAATCTCGATTCCTCTGGAGCTTTTGTGCCTCCACCTCAGCTATCCTAGGCGAAAAGAGTCCAAGCCTACCAGCACGCTTTCTTTTGGAGATGAGTCGCACTCGTTTGAAGCTTCTCACGTCCTCTTCCTCGCGCTCAGCAAGCTCATAAAAAGTCCGTTCTTGACTACCGACGTCCGTGGCTTCTGATCGCAAGATGGGCTCTCGAGTATGTTGATCTTCTTGTAGCGGGGATTCGTCATCCTGAATCACGGTGATCCTCCGGAACCGGATCTGACAATTTGTGCATTCTATCTCAGCATCGCTGGAATTCTTCGATTGAGTCAAGCAACCTGGACAGGTAGTGCTACTGATCTCGCTAGCATCATCCTGACTGAAGATGATGCTCATGTCAATTCGCTGACCGGGTATAAACGCAGCGTGCCATGGACGCGACAACTCGATCTCTCTTCCCGTACCGCTGGCTTGTAAGGCGTATTGCCTTTGTCCAATCTTAATCTGGCCTGGCATGTCCTGGAAACGCAGCTCAAGTACAGAGTGGAAAGCATCCCAAGAGGTGATGAATTGCAAATGGACAGGCGCAATACGACCCATGGGATCGTCCAGTATTATCGGCTCTTCGAACATGCTTCGCTCTAGGCTGCTGGGGAGTGAAGTCTGCAGACGCATAACAGCACGGTAAGTCGCAAAGTTGATCGTCATCGCGCCCCGTATCATGCCTTTGAGCTCAGAACCAAGCTGTCGGAGCCAATCCAACTTGAGTGCTTCGGATAAATTCCCCAATACTGAGTTCGCAGCTTCGATATTACGGTTAGCATTCTCGATGCCGTCTTTAATTTCGATGAGTGATGCATCGTTCGACAGCGTGACGGTGTCGCTCCTGCGCTTTGCTTCGTCAAGCTTGTCGTTCATCTCTTTCCGACTCACTCCAAGTAACGTGCTATACGGTCTCAACATCAACTCTGCCCAGGAATATTGTACCACTTACACATTTGCCGTGATCAACAACATCTGGAGGCTTGATGTAGTCCCCGCGATCTCTGCGCGAAACTGCTCCAGCGCTTCCTTCTCTCCAGTCCTCCAACCAATCGCTCTTCCAATCTCTCTGACCCTGTTCACTTTGCCGACTTCAAAAGTGCGCTGGTATCCCTGGATGCGCTTCTTGTAGGCGCTGACGCGGTCATTGCATCTAGCTACGGCTTGCTTCGCTGTTTCGCAGAGACTTCGTAACTCAGGCGTAGCCCCATCCCCATGCTGTCTAGTAAGCAGATCAATTTCGAGGAGCGTGCGGTCGAGAGTCCAAAGCTCGCGTACGGCGGCCTGATACTCGGCTTTGGAGCCACGAGCCTCGTCGAGCGCTGCGACTAGATCTTTCACAAGCAAAACGACGGAGATGATGTCGCCTACGGCACCGAACGTGACCGGCATAACAAAAGAACAACGGAATTTCTGGGGAACGTAACAATGATGTTATAATGAAAGTGGTCTTCATATGAAGTTGTACCTGACCCCGCCTGAGGGAGGCTGCACAAGATGGCTGAGTCGCTAAGCCTCCACGAGGTCCAACCAGTAACATGTCACACATACCACGCCACTTCATATCGCGACTGCCTGCCAATGCGGCACAGTTTGCCAAGACTGCATCTCTCTAGTTCGACCTCACCTCACTCTGAGACGGATAACCACTCTCAGTATCCGACTTCTTCTCATCTGTACGCACCTTGAAGCGATCGGTCTTTTCATCAGCCCAGTGTGGGCGCGCATCGAACGCGAACTGCAGAATCTCTGGACGCTGGTAGTGGCCCGCCGCATCGATCCATACCTTCACCGATCCCATGTGAGAGAAGTCAATCTCGCCCTGCACCAACTTCTCTTCTCCGCCCGTGTGCGGACCAGCGATGTACGAGCAGAACGGATGAATGACAGAGGACCAGCCGCCGCCAGCCTTGACGAGATCCTGCTTTCCGAGGTTCTCTTCCATCCAGTCGAGGCACTGTTGATCGACGTAGTTGGAAGCAGTGATGACGAAGACTTGGGCAGTCAAGGCATGCGCCTTCATCAACGCCTCGATCTGCGCGTCGGCAACGGCTTCGAAACCGGCCATAGTGGATAAGGCCGGCCAAGCTCCCGCATGAATGTGTTGGTTCTGTGTGATGAGGGCCTGACGTGCGCCGTTCATGGTATGTTCCCAACACGCGAGTCCTCCGAGGTTGTACCCGAGCGACAACGGCCAATTGCGCAACGTGCTTCCGTTGCCCTGAGCCCACACCATGCGCTCGACATAGGTTGGCTGGAGCTTGCGATGAACACCGAGTATAGTGCCGTCGCTATCGATAATAACTTGCGAGTTAAACAGTGTATGGCCGTTGGCGACACGTTCGCACACGCCCAGATTGATGGCTACACCGGTCCTGCGACAGGCATCTTGGATGGCACTCACATCCTCCCCATTTGGCTCCACCACGACGCTCTCTTCGGCATATTTTGCCAAAGCAGCGACCTGCTTTAGGGGTGGGTAACATTCAATCCAGTACTGTGGTAATATCAGCATTAGCCCCATCATACAAAGTTTGAGATTAACAGCCGATGCACTTACAGGATAGCCAGGAATGAAGGTCTCGGGGAACACCAAGAGCTTGATATCATCTTTCGCAGCTTGTTCGATGAGGCGGACAGTCTTCTTGGTGGTGGCGGCTTTGTCCATGAAGACAGGCGCAGCGTGGGCGGCAGCCACCCTGAACTTGGTTTCCTTGGGCGCCATCGTGTTGCAGTGCGATGATGGGGATTCCTAATCGATGGATTGAGTCAGGACTGACAGGCTGGTGAAACTGCGGAGAAGAGAGCTGTCGTGGACCCAGATTTCTTTGCTACCCGCCAAGATCGCGGCTTCCGGTACGGTCACCGTACGGCAACCGCTGCGGCACGTCGTTATCTCCCGTGTCGTTAAAAGGTCCGATTGCTCAATTGCCAGCCTTTCCCGGGTTGCCAAACAATGCAACTCCACACGGGGATCGTTTATCATAGGCTAGTGCGCATCAGGTACCCGGCTGGTCACACACGCGTTCTCGCAGCCATGTGAGCCTGAACAAACGCGGCTAGCGTCGACTCCAATCCTCACCGAAACCGGCACTCCCCCCGAGAACACTGGCATTCACTCGTTGCACAATCGGTGCGATTACGATGGAAACTAATCCGAGTGGATCTAGGGTTGCACGGCCTTATGGGTTCACTGCAATAGATGCATTTCGTGACACAAAAAACCGCCGAGTGAATGAGGGTGCAAAACTCAACGCCTGCACGGCGATAATACAGCTTGATCCTCTGCGTCAAATAACGTTGTACCATTCTCTGACACTTCGCAACTCACCCTGCGTGATCCCGACGACAACCGGCTCTTGACATGGCGTTCGATTACTTTGCAAACCCCCCTCCTGGACTGGACTTGACCGAATCCCGCACTGCCTCTAACAACGCTATCGGCGTTGTACTTTTCGTCCTCTCTCTCGTTTTCGTGAGCTTGCGCCTCTACACTCGCTTGCACGTAAAGCGTGAGCCACTTGGTTTAGATGATTACCTTATGTTCCTCGGTTTGGCGCTGAATGCAGGCAACTTAGCATGCTGCATTGCAGGTAGAGCAATCGATCACGCAAAATTGACTACAGATGCTAACGTCCAGTCAGGCGGCTTCTACGGCCTTGGAAAGCACATATGGTCCTTGGGACCGTACGAGATGCGACAGATTACGATAGTGCGTTGTGACTCGCAGAACCACGCAAATATCGCAGCGCTGACCACAGTTAGATTACATTCGCATATGTCTTCATCTACGCATGGAGTGTATGCATCATTAAGTTCTCAATTCTGGCGCTATATCGTCGCATATTCGGCCTCTCATACTTTGGCTATTTCTGCATCGCTCTCACTACAGGTTATCTCATCACCAACCATGTGGTCCTACCGCTCTACACGCGACCACTGCACTATTACTGGAACCAGTGGTATGGAGATAAAGGCGTAGTCCAGGTAGACGAAGCAAAGGTGGGAATACTCCAAGACCGAGCTCCAAACAGCGACTGACCAACATATAGTTCTATCTCGGTGTCGGCATCATCAACCTTTTGGCGATGTGTGCATCCTTACGATACCCATAGCGAGCGTACTTAAGCTCCACATGGGACGTACCCAGAAGGTGGCAGTCTGTCTCACGTTCCTACTCGGTAGCTTGTACGTCACAGTCCAACATCAGTCCCTTCGACGAAATTTCGCTAATAGGTGCAGCGTCTGTTTTGCTTCGCTTTACCGCATCATCACCATCACCCACCTCGTCCAGTCGAAAGACATCAGCTGGGCAAAGAGCGACGTTTTCATCTGGTCCTCCGTAGAGCCTTCCATCGGTATCATTTCTGGATGCCTACCCACCCTGCGACCGCTCATGATGCAAATCATCAACGCACTCACGACTCGCCTGCCATCCTCCTTTAAATCATCGCAGCACTCCGAATCACCCAGCAATTCGCTAAACCCTCTCGAAACGATATCCAAGAAGCGCACGCGCAGGATCAACCTCAAGGATACGTTGGGAGACACGGTTAACAATGGTACTCGGAGCCATTGGGGCAAGTCTCGAATGGATGAAGACGAAATGTGTCTCACGACAACGACTGTGCATGGGGAGTGCCCGGGCACTGCCATGTGCAAAGAAGGCAGTGTGACCACAAGCGAGCTCTCACAGAGTGTGAGAAGGGAAAGAGGGATTACTATGACGAAAGAATTCGCATGGGATGAAGGGACGCACGACCAAGGTCCGGACAACAAGGTCTAGACAAGTAGTAAAGCAACCGCGCACTCCACTCGACTTTTGATCGTATCCGCCCCAGGCAAGGGAAACAGAATTTGGACCAACGTGAATACCCCACCAACGCTCATCTTTAGGTAACCTTGGAAAAGCAAATTGATGCAATACCCCTTACGGAGCCTTTATACCATCCCACCATCGGCAAAATTGGTTGCCGTCCGAAACATGTTGCGTACTAGAATGCGACGCGTCGCGGTCTCTGTAAGGCCGCTAACACTGCCAACGGGTTGGGTAGCGAAAATGGCGGCAGCCTGTACTATACTGGGCGTACGGTCGACCTATCGCATGCGCTAGAGTGTCTGACAAACTCGGGGTAGGTGGTGAGACGGAAACGGCTTGCAAAGGAACGCGACGAATGCGACGGGACGGGACGCGTAGCTGCACATGGGACGTGCTAGCGTGGCCGATCTACAAGCAAGTGCGACCGGGCGATACCATGGCAAATCGTGTAATCCATTCTCTACCTTACTCTGAATGTTCAACTCTAAAAGTATTAGCATGAGTAATAACAGGCGATATCTTTCGTCTTGAAAACATGTGTCTGCAGCCATGTTCAGTGTGTGGCCGAATACGGTATAGCGTTTTTGCACTCTTGACGATCATCCCGGCGTTTTGCACGATGCGGCCATACATCTTCCCGGCGGAGATACCTGTCGCACCACCACCACCTTGAAGAAGCGCCACAAGCCTGACTTTTCGTCCGAGTTGAAAGCTGACGATGATATGCCTTGCATATAAGAGTCGCTGTGCATCTGCCGCAACTGAGATGTCGATATCAACGCACCTATTAGCTGAAGGTTCAACATGCAGGGCTTCAAAGACTTCGACCCTGCAAAGGACATTCGAGACCTTGCCGGGAAAGTGATTTTGGTTACTGGAGGTATGTAAACTTATTTCCCGACGCTGGTATCCTTCTTACAGTCGAATTAGGCACCGCGGGATTGGGAGAAGAGAGTGTGCGAGCGCTTTCGGCGCACAATCCATTACACATCTACTTCACAGGCCGTAATGTCGCTGCAGCAAATACACTGATCGCCGAAATCAAATCCAAGGACCCAAATGCATCATTGAGCTTCATCAAGATGGATCTTTCGTCCCTTCGCGCAGTCAAAGAGGCCATCGCTCGGGAGTTCAAACATGACCGCCTCGACATACTGATGAACAACGCCGGTATTATTGCCAAGCCAGCAGTCTTGAGTACTGATGGCTATGAGATCCAATTCGCGACGAACCATCTCGGCCATGCGATGCTCACCAGAGAGCTAATGCCCATCCTGCTCAAAACAGCCAAAGAGCCCGATGCTGACGTTCGTATCATCAGCAACACTTCCGCTGGTTACGAATTCCATCGCGCCATCAAAGGTGGTATTTCCTTTGATGAGCTTGACGCTGGAAGCACCATGTCTCGAATGATGCTAGGCGCATGGATCCGCTATGGACAGTCCAAACTCGCAAATATCCTCTTCGCAGCGGAGCTCGCACGTCGTCATCCCGAGCTGACGTCTGTGGCGATCCATCCTGGACTTGTCAAGACGTCCATGAATACCGAGATGGCCGGCTGGAGTAAGACGTTCGTCAACGTAACGTCGCGCATATCGGGCGAGAAGTGGCTTGAGCCGCATGAAGGCGTTTTGAATCAGCTTTGGTGTGCGGCCGGAGCGCAGAAAGGAGCATTGCGGAATGGAGGATATTACACGCCGGGGGGCGTAGACTCAACGGAGAAATTGACGGCGGAGGCTAGAGACGAAGCTCTATCGGGAAGGTTGTGGCAGTGGACGGAACACAGGCTCCTAAAATTTTAAAACTGCGGTTCAGTGCATCTTTAGCACTATGGGGATATGGGGCATGGTTTCCTTCCCAGGATCTGATCAGTGCGGCCTTCCCGTCTCCATCGACGGTAATGACTATCTCGTCAAACTTTGTAGCCCACGATCTATGCTCCATGACGTCCAGTTCCAACGTGGTGACCGGTAAGTCTGAAATTTTGAAGAAGGCGATTCGATAGGTTAGTAGCCTTAGAGCTAGGCCCTCTTTGTTCATGGCATCCTCTGGGCTCATCCTAGGGTGCATTTGCCGTATGTAATTCGCCCTCCACCCAAGCCAGTCTAACTTCACAGTACTTATGTGCGGAGCGTGCTCAGATACAGTAGGCGTATGGAGGTTCAGCTTTACGATCCTTATCCGGTGGCCTGGACAACATACGCTCGCTACGTATTCTAGGAGACTGGCAAAGCTAGCTTGTTCGAGAAGAATGTCGTGAAGCCGCTTCAAGTAGAGAGCCGGTCTATTTCTGGTTTCGCGCACGTTTATGGAGATGAAATCGATCGGCTCCTTGCTTCGAGCTGGACAGCAGGTCCATGTGGGCCAGAGCTCTTTGTGGTTAACCATCATGACGTCAAGAGAGTACGCCATCGGCAGGCGACGGAGACAAGCTGTGGTCTCCTGGTATATTTGCCTGTTCGCGAGGAGCAGTCCATAAGTAGCATATTGCTCGGAAGGTGGCAAGATAGGTAGTCGCAAGCAGTTCGAGCCTACTGAGGCCTTGCGAGGGGTGTCATCTAATGCAGGACATGTTGGAGGCTCGACGTGCGCACTGATGACGAATTCGAGGATCATGTCACGAAGTTCGCGTGGTAGAGATAGAAGATGGCTAGACATGATGAGATGGACTGCGTGACGGATAGGTACGAAGGGAGAAGAGCCGGTCCTGGGGTTACGCGCAGGGGATTGAGCTAATCGAAGACGCTAAGCTGTATCAATGTAAGCTTCGGCAAGACCCCTGCAGGGCTGTTGTTCGCAGCTGCCCGTCTTCACTCACTCACTTTCGCTGCAGAACACGAGAAGTCATCAGCACCTTCCACTTGACATTGCTGCCTGGGAGCTTGTACGAATATGATGTCGTCAACGGGGAATTCGTTCATCACGCTCGTCGAGGCCGTCGAGTTGATGTCTTTCACTCTCATCATTCACCTCGACACTACTAAACAATTCGTGTGATCCTGTTTCGGGCGTTGCTCTGTCCAAGGGTTCCGTGTACTTACAGCCCTGCGATAGCTGACAGCCGACAGTCGCACCTGCACGCTCATCACTAGCGATTAGCTGCCACGGTGACCTGACAGCGTACGCCATCATGTCTCGTCTGGAAGTGCTGCCGCAGCATATCCTTCGCGACACCCTCCGCTACCTGCTACTTTTTGATCGCGTTCGTGGGCCACCTAACCGCTATCTCGTCGAAGATTATGACTTCCAGGTCGCTGTCCTTCGCACTAACAAGGCTATCAATCAGGAAGCTACCAACATCTTCTACGGGGACAACAAGTGGATCAAACTTCACAATGGCTATGGTACGATGATTGAAACAGCTCTGATCAATCACGAAGCACCTTACTTCAAGTTGAAGATAGAGAAGTTCGGCAAGCATGTTGCTGAAGTCAATGTCAATCCCAGCCTCCACCGGAAGTCGATGTATGGTGGAAAGACGATAGTGGGAGTGCTGCTATTGCAAGACATGTCCAAGTTCGCTCGCGTTCTACGAATCCTGGACTTCGCCAACTTCATGGATTACGACTTCAAGTTCGCACTACACAAGCCGCCTGGTACCGTCAGCACTCTGAGCAGGGAGGATCAAGAGAGGTTGATCTTACCTATGGAGAAAGGTAAGTTCTGACACGGCGAATTGTATATAAGACATTTGCTAATCTTGCTCATCGTTCATCACAGTCAGCGGTGTAGCTTGCCGACAGCAGGTCGCCTTCACCACCTCGTTTGATGCTGTCCTTGTTGAACGCGCCAAGCAGACAATGACCCAGGGAGTTACATGGCTACGAGCTACTGCCGCCGAAGTTCACGATATCGCCCTCTCCATCAAATGCATGGGCGACATGGCATTCAACATAGGGAACGGAGACATGGCATTCGCAAAGTGGGGCGATACACTCAAGTTCATCGAGATCACACTGGAGCACAACAAGATGATGAGTACACGTCTGGAACCCGATTTCCTAGCTCAACTTCATGCGCTTGAATGCATGGTCTCACTTGAACAAGCGATGTTCTTCTTCTCTGACATGGCCGTTGACGAAATTGGTCGCAAGTACGACCATGTACCGAAGAAGGTGGGTTATGCTGAGGACGCCAAACAGTACAACGAGCTCCTGGGGTATGAGGCAGTTCCCTTGTCTGCTATCGCTCGCTTCTACCGTTTCTTGGGTGTCGCTGAACTGGGTCTGGATCATCCTGTCAAAGCAGCAAAGGCATTTGCCAAGTCCTACAAGATGGTGACTCTCCCGCCAACTCAGAACGGCTACAACACTGCGAGATCATGGAAAGAGCTCACTAAGGCTCAGCGCAAGTCTAGGCTAGACGCTCTCTACACTGCCCTTCCCAAGACGCCCCACACGATGCCAGTGTTTCAAGCCTGGAAGGGTCCTCAAGTCCAGTCAGAACATTGGGTCATGCGCGAACTGGGCTTTAAGGGTAACATACCTTACGCCGACAAGATCACTGGTGTACTTGGAATATACTTGACCAACAAAGCTCACCCCAATCGTTCGCTTCCAGGACCACGTACGACCCAGCTCGGGGCCGTGAAGCCTGAAGTACTAAGGAAGGTTGTCGAAGACCATCGTGAGCAAGTGAACAAGCCTGATTTACCAGGCATCGAGCTGCTCATTATGTGGATTGCCCTTGGAACGCATCAGATCGGTGAAGAGAGTACCCACGATGATCCGGAGGCTGCAAAGATGCTGGAGAACATGTCTCTTCGTGGCACTGGAGGTTGTCCGACTCAGTGAATGACGGTTCAGTCATGTGTGTGGCTCTATGTACGCGTACAGTCAATGTGATCAGGATCTGAGATACCGTGGTGAAAGAGGCTGTTATGTTCGGCGCATGAGCTATTGTGTCTACAGACACACTCTCCTTCACTTCCACCATAGCATAATGCTATCGTCTAGATATCCAAATGAGATCTTCGAATCTGACCAACACCTTGCTACTTCTCCAAACCACTGACCTACTACAAACACGTCTACTGCCATCATGACATCTACATCCTCGAAGCGTAGAGCAGACAACGAGCTGGCCTCATCACCACCAGTCAAGCGATCGCGCACCGAGAAGCCGACATTACCATCCGCATCTCCGCCGCAACCCTCGTCACCAAGGCGAAGGACTCCCCGCCCAGCTATCCGCCAACCCTCTACCTCCCCAACACCCTCGGTATCCGCCTCGCTGGACGAGGCAACCACCAGTGCAGAGATGGACCCCCTCCTCCACCGCGTAAAATCCTGCATCAACTACACCGTCACCCACTACCATCTCAACACCACCCCAGCGCAAACAACGCGCTTCTCCATTCCAGCCAACGCCAGAAAGCCCACTACGCTCGTCGCCCTGAACCTTCTCCGCACCCACGCCACACTCGTAGCTTCATCACCCCTCTTCGAGATCTAATGAATTCGGCGTCCTGCGACCGGATTGGGTGAAGCAAGGGGGTTGGTTGGGGATTCATGATCCGCAGTGGTGGGTGGGAAGGAGTGTTGCGGAGGTGAAAGCGGGAGGAGGAAGGGAGCGAGCAAGGGAGTGAGCAAGGGGGAGAAGGAGAGGGATGAGAAGTTGAGGGGGGGTTGAGGAGGAAGAGGGCGGGGTTGAGTATGTGTGATTAGATGGATGCAGACTACTGATGCAGAAGAACATGTGAAAAGATAGAAGACGTCAGATGAGAGAAGAGGTTTCGGAGTTCAAGATCAAAGGTAGATTGAATACCTCACCAAAGCGAAGAGCGTTTCAAAGTTAAGAATTAAAGAAGACATCACATGAAAGAAGAGCATTCGAAATTCAAGATTAAAGTAGTAGTTTATGCTATAGTATAAACTAAAGAGGTATCATTCTCCAGCCCGGGCATCTATCCATTCCGTGTCTTTAGTAATATGCTATACTGTACTGTATAGCTAAAACCAAACATTACATCATTCAAAGTGACTCATTCGTGTCATCAAGACGTGAACAAAACACTACACCGTTTCTCCATCTAGTGGACGGAAGCAGTGCGGTGGTTCTTCTCAGTGTCAACGACAATGGAACCGTTGCGCTCGATCATGGTAGAGCCACCCTTCTGGAGGGAGCTCTCGACGAAAGTGTGGGTAGGGCGCCACTTGGCAGAGGTCCTGGGAGTGGTCTCGGCCATCATCTGGTCGACCTGCTCGAGAGACAGACCCTTGGTCTCGGGAACCAAGAAGTAGGTGTAGACGAAAGCAATAGTGCAGAGACCTCCCCAGATGAAGAAGACGGACGACTTGAGGTTACCCTTGTCGGTACCGACCATGTAGGGGGTGATGACGGCGATGATGGTGTTCCAGAGCCAGTTGGAGGCGGTGGAGAGGGCAACACCACGCGAGCGGATGGGCAGAGGGAAGACCTCACCGATGAGGACCCAGGCACCAGGACCCCAGGTGGTGGCGAAGAAGAAGATGAAGATGGCGATGAACGCGATCTGGGCGTTGACGGCGGAGATGTTGTTGGCGCGGGTGGTGCCGTCGGCGAGGGTGGTGGAGTTGTTGAATCCCTGAGTGACACCAATGATGGCAACCAAGAACTGGCAGATCAACATACCGAGAGCACCAAAGAGGAGAAGTGTGCGGCGACCGAACTTCTCCATTCCGTAGAAGGAAAGAGGGGTGGAGCAGACGTTGACCAGGGTGAAGACGAGGGAGATCAAGAAGGTGTTGCTGATGGCGCCAGTCGACTCCAAGAAGGGAGTGGAATAGTAGAAGATGAAGTTGACACCAGTCCACTGTTGCATCATCTGGAGCGAGGTACCAAGGATAGTCTTGCGAAGGTTGGAGTTGGACTGGAAGAGAGAACCCTTGAAGCAGTTGGCCCAGCCAGAGATCCAGCCACCGGCGGGGATAAGCTCGCGCTCGTACTCCTCGTTGGCAATGATCTCAGCAAGCTCGAATTCGACCATGGACCTGAGCTCAGCAGCCTGGGGGTCGGTAGGGTGGACACCACGAATCTTCATGAGAGCCTTCTTGGCCTCATCGGGACGGCCGCGCTTGACGAAGTAACGAGGGGAGTCGGGAAGGCAGGCAATACCACCACCGAGGATAAGACCCCAGGCGAATTGGATACCGATGGGGATGCGGTACTCGCCAGTGTCACCACGACCCTGGACGCCGTAGTTGACACAGGCGGCAAGCAGGAGACCAATGGTAATGCAGAACTGGTAACCGGAGACGAGCGCACCTCGGACCTTCTTGGGGCAAATCTCGGACATGTAGAGAATGACGATGGCAGACTCGAAACCGACACCAATACCGGCAATGGCACGACCAGCAACAAGGAGGTCACGGCCAGTGGCAGCCATTTGCAGAACAACTCCTAAGAGGGGGTTAGTGGCTGGTTTCATCACGTAATGCAAGCGGGGGAAATTCGTACCGATGATGTAGATGAGACATCCAAAAACGATGGTCCACTTGCGACCAATCATGTCGGAAAGGTCACCAGCGACGAGAGCACCGAAGAAAGTACCAGCGGAGAGAATAGAGACGATGAGCGAGGTGTTGCCAGAGCTGATCTTGCAGAGGCCATCAGGAGTGTCGAGACCCTGGGGGCAAATGGGGCCCTCGACCTCCTGGATGAACAGAGGCGAGTTGAGCACACCGTTGATGTATCCGGAATCATAACCTGAGTACGCGGTCAGCCCCTGTTATTGTGGAGATTGTGTTCTGTTGTTGTCTTACCGAAGAAGATACCACCAAAGGAGGCGAAGGCACAGAGGAGGTAGGCCTTCCATGTGACAGGGCACTCAGTCATGTTGACATCGGTGGTAGCTTGGATGCCCTTGGGGTTGGCGGCCTCGTCGGCCAGGTCGTTGTTGTGGCTCATGATGGGCAGTTGCGTGGGGGTTGTACGCTGAGTGAGTTGACGAAGCGCGTTGCTTGAAGCTGTGCAGGGTAGAACTCGCACGCGGCCTTGGACGAAGAATCGGAATCTGGGATGCGGGTGAGTTGAGGGTTAATAAACAGAGCTGGAGATTTGAGATCTAGTGCTCTGCGGAACAAGTGTACCGCAGAAATGGCTAGGTAACATTGCGGCGCAACTAGTAGGGGTCCGTGCTTCCCTGCTATTGGGTGCATTAGCCTGGAACCCAGTGAAGGGTGCGCGCCACCAACTCTCTGGGGAATGGTCGCCCGCGTTTTGCCTGCTCCAGCTTCTTCTCCAGGCCCGACTGGCCCGACTAACCTAGTAATTTGACAAGTGTCGGACCGGCATTTGCACCGGCTGTGATTTGACCTTGGCAGAGAGAGCACAGACGGTGTTTTTTTCCTGTCTAGAACGCTTCTAGGTTTTCAGAGCCGCACGTGAGGTGCTCCCCGACCAAGGGTTCCCACTTCACTAGACTCCACCATCGTGGCCCATGGAGTCTCTCGTGGCCCATGGAGTCGGCTAACGTGTGTCTGGAGCAGACTGGTAACGGCGCTAGCCCCCAATACCAGGTGCGCGGCGCCCTACACTCGGCTCACTCCGCCTCTTGCGCCTGCTTTGATTCATCACGATGATGCGCTGACGATGCGCCAATGGCACGGCCTGCGCTATACTTTTCACCACTACAGGCCTCTTTCCCCAGACGACAACATGTGGCTGAACGCTAATGCAACGGTGGTCATGATGAATGTGAACTGCTGACGCTTGTTGGCCATGGACGCCTAACGGCCAATACGCGACTTCGCTGGCCTTCGGAGCTCCTAATTAAGCGCGCAGTGTAGCACGAGTCACTCTCATTAGCCCAGCACCACCAACCCCAGCCTCCGCTCCTGTCCCGACGCTGGAAACGTCTAACCGGGGCCGCCCTTGATTAGTGCATGTGGTCACGATGCACGGTCAGGATGCGTGACCCAGGGACAGCGAGAGATCCAAATCCAGTCCCTTCGCTGCGGGAGCAAATGGTGGTAGCGATGATGGCGAGAGGGCTGTTGTTACCGAGGTGGTTCGTTCACGTGGGTCGCTCGGTGTTAATCACGCGGAGGTCTCCCCATGGTTTCGATCCGACGGCCCACAACCCTGATTGGCTGCACCCTGCACTAGTGGCTTACCCCGGCGAAGCTTGACGCGGAAAAGAATTCAGCCCCGACATAGCACGAATCGCCGACGAGAAAATCTTCAAGCTCGGCATCTGAGCTCTGAGGTACATGACAAAGCTCTATCGCGTACCCCGACATCCATCGTCCGCATGTTCTTCTCCACATTGTCGCCCAACGCACTGCTGCTGCTTCGCTACCATCTTTTCTCGCGACCCCGCTGAAATGTCACCACCCCACAACTCGTACCGACTATGCAAACTTTGTGCGACAGTGGTGGCCTCAGCCGCAGCTCTCCTTGTGCAGGACTTCATTGCTACACGAAACGCCCGTCAGACGCTGGGGTGCAATGCCTCAGTTCGTCATGATGCGCAGCTGTCATGTGCCAGCTGGCTTCTCCAGACCTCGGGACAGGAAATGGTCCCTGGGTCTTGAAAGTCCTCCAGCGTTTTGGTGGCATCCGTCAGGGAGCTTGAGTTGGGTCTCTCAATATGGTCGACATCATTCAGTCTGACCCCAGAAGCACTCGCTACGTTTCGTGGTGGCCTGAAGTAGTAGTTTGTCTCACAGGTAATTTCACCTCATCAGCGGTACCAGGTCGGTCTACAACCTGATGGTATACAAAACTGTCGTTCTTGGGACATATCGAAATCCACTTGCTTATCACCAGGACTGACTCTAGCTATCCGCGCATATGCACAACGAGGCTGTGGGATGCAGCAAGGCTGGCCAATGGCCGCAACCGAGGCGGGGTAGTTGCATCTTCCAGCCTTCCTCGACGGCCTCTTCACCATTACTCCTAACACGTCTCTTATCTACCTAGTGGAGCTCGCGCAAATTCGGTCCATGGCGTGGCACGACGCGACATGCGCAGCACTGAAGTTGGAGTGGGAAGATGGACGACCGGGATGTCTTGCCTGTCTTCGTAAAGCGCCCGCTTTATCGCCTGTACATCCAATCTCGCCGCCTGGACCTCCGCCAGATGTTCCACGCTCACAACTGGTGTGCACATGGCCGCCGCAACTCTTCTCCGATGATTGTTTTGTCGAGCCCCATACCGCTGGGAGAAGATTCCACTATGCATCGGATTCTGAAGAATTTTCGGACGACGATGCTTACAGCATTTTGAATCACAAATTTGCTGAAGGGGACCCAGCCCACATTAAGGACAAACTCTTTGCAGGCCCTGAAGACAAGAACGACCGCTTGAGCCTTGAACACAGTTTGGAACATGCGAAAGACACTGAACATGACGTAGGTGCTGAACATCAAGATGCAAAGATGCTAGCTTTCATCAGTGCGAACATCGACGAATGGACTAGCAGCGATACCACCCACCAGTCACAAACGTTGTTGGAATTATCTCACAAGGATGTAGAGCGACCGCACAATCCACCTGAAGCACATCCTTCTTTTCAGAACATATACCCTAGCCTCCCGAACGCCGACTCTGTTCGCCTCCTACGCCTGCACGGTACCGCAAATGAGAGCCATCCTATCCATTGTACCCTCCTTGTATATCGACTTTGCGATCCGTCTCGCCCGACCTTCGAGGCCTTTTCCTACACCTGGGCAGATTTACAAGGCGACTCATTACTATGCGAGACCATTTTCGTCGGCCCACAGTACGACATCCTACCTGTAACGAAGAATTGCCTGGCGGCGCTACGCTGCTTTAGAACCTCTGCGGATCGTCTTGTATGGGTCGACGCTATTTGTATCAACCAGTTCGACCTGAATGAGCGGGGTCATCAAGTCTCGCTTATGAGAGATGTTTACAAGTCTGCAGCCCGAGTGCTAACGTATCTGGGAAAGTGGAGCGAAGACCTTGGAGATGTCACGGAATTGCCACACTACAACGACAGGAGATCCGACCATCCTTCTGGAACTGCTTTCGCCGATGTAAGCAAGATACTTTGTTTGCCCTACTTCTCGCGCATCTGGGTCATTCAGGAAGTCCTGCTCGGTAACTCAGCTACCCTGAGTGTCGGCAAGCACACAATACATTGGAAGGACTTCCGGGATCTTGTGCAGAAATCCCTGTCAGGCCAACATAAGAAGCCAGCCTCGGCTCTGGTTGAGCACTTCGATAGCAAAGACGGCGAGATGAGCCTGCTATCATGGCTCAAAGCCACGAAGGACTCTCGGTGCGGTGATTTGCGCGATCGTGTATACGGCCTAATGGGCCTAATCAGCGAGGAAGATCGGGGAGATCTACCGGTAGATTACAGCATCAGTAAACAGGAGCTATACACCGGTTTGGCAATGTACTGGCTTACATATAATGACGATAACGGAGGATTGATACCTCAGGTATTGGACATGGCCTTATCTACCAATACCACTTCAGGCCTCCCTTCGTGGGCTCCCGACTGGGCACCGCAGTCACGTAAAGACATGAGCGGAAAATCCACTTCGGTGATGCCCTGGATACTACAACTAGATACCCAAAGCATAGAGGGCCTATCATCGGGGTTGAGGTGGCCCAGCTTGCCTGGGAGCATTCAAAAAATCATAGATCGTCGCGCCAAGGTCAGATGGACGCTAGACAAGACCGTTTGGGGGAAGCAGTATGACGACGGAAGGTCTCTCTCCTGGTACAGATTTGCCAGGGATGCAGGCTGGAAACCGTTGACATCAGTAGAACCCTTACCACTGGGAGGTATTATAGCGCTTGAAGCGTTTCACATACTTTCTGTTTCTATGAAGAGATTGGACATACCAGATGTCCAAGGGAAGCCACTGTACGGTCTACAACTCTTCCGTTCCGCACGTCTCGGACGAAAACAGCAAGACGATCCACGTGATGATATCCATCTATACGTATCGCTGGATTGGCAGAAAGGTTTGGCGTTGAGGAAGCACGCAGATGCAGTGTACAGCATTAGCAATCAGTTTCGAGTAGTTTGTGGCCCTGCACTGAATGATAATCGAAGCATCTCCGAATCCAGCATGAGTCTACATGGTTTACAAATAGGAATCGCTGGGAACTGGCTGTTGGATGTATTCTTCTTCGGTACTGGCGCTGGCTCCGCCAACTTCGATTTATCGCAAGGATCAGAGGCGAGGAAAGGCTGGTCGGATTATTTTCCTCGGGCATCAGCTGCTTGCAAAGTTCTCAACTTATCGTTTGGAACACATACTGGGGAAGACCACCAGTCTAGTATCACAGCGGCGATGAAAGAGATATGGCAAGATGCCAGGGATTCTGTTGACGAGATCATATGTCCTTGGGAGAGTCAGAGCAATTCCCAAAATTATCGTGAACGGTCTCAATTCCGTTACCACGTAACGGAGAAGAAAGATACATTTCTCACTTTTTGGATTCGGAAAGCTCATGCAGCCAAGCCAAACACGCCTACTTCGCCGAAAGAACTGTGTCTATACCTCAAGAGGATTGCGAGAGATTGCCGAGATTCTTGCAAGGATTACGCACCTCTACAACAGGCCCTATCTGATCTTGGAGACAGCGCGTGCGGGTTTGATCTGATTCAACACTCCTTCCCTTTTCGATTTGATCTATGGAATTTCCTGATGCCTGATCGAATAAGAATCGATGAGGAAAAGACAGTATGTTTGCCGATGGTTCCATTGACCATGAGCAACATCCTGTACACTGCGTGGGCACTTTTGCAGGGCCTCAAGATTGACTCCAGATTCACGCTCGAGCAGAACTTCAACATACTCTGGATTCTTGTCTTGACCATGGAGATGGTGGCACGTCTACGTGGGTGCTTACAACAACAGCTCATCTTGAAGGCTCTTCGCGACAAGATGAGGAACCCGCAAAAGATATACCTTATTTAGTCTGCAGTTTCTGGCCTGATCTTGCAGCTTTTGGCTGCTATGTCCACACGGCTTGCAGGGGTTTGGCAGGCATTGTAGTTCCCAGATAGAATTGCCCAGAAAAAGATGCCGTATGTACCATCGGTAATCCGATTCTGTATCAATCTAGTGTACAAACGTGTTTTGGGTGTTGTATGCAGTAACTGTCTCACGATCATGGAGCACTGCGATGAAGCTTCGAAAACTGTGTTCAGGAATACTGATTGTATTCCTCATCCAGCAACATCTACAAAAAAGCGCAGCACGGCTGCGCCTATCGAAAAAGTATATATATACAGAAAGTCGACCAGACCGTAAAGTCAAGCCTTTCATCGTTTCAATCCTCCAGATCATGCAAAACATATGCATCTTACTCCTTTCGGAGAAGAGCCTCGCGGAAAGCACGGCGACCACGCTTAGCCTTGCCACCCTTGCAGTTCTCAGAGTTGTGTGCAACAGCCTCGCTGCTAGCAGCAGGCTCCTCGGAGGAAGGTACGGGGGAAGCAGAGGGTGCGGGAGACTCCTCGGTGGTGGGCTCCTCAGTGGGGGTCTGAGCAGGAGACTGAGCACCGCCGCTGGTGCTGGCATCCCAGACAGCGGGGGCGGGGAAGGTGTAGTCCTTGTATCCACCCCAGATGCTGAAGTTGAACTCGGGGTCGGTCTTCTTGTACGCGCCGGGGAACTTGACGGTGGGGCCGGGGGTACCGCTGCCGCCGCCGGTGACCTTGACTTGAGCGCAGCTATCAAGTGTTAGCTAATGTCGTCGTAGCAGTAGTGAAGAGAAAACTTACGCGTAGTAGAACTCAGCCTGGCCATCGTGTGCACCGTGAAGACCAACGTGCTCAGAGCGGATCAAGTACTCGCCCTCTGGCACCTCAGCGGGGACAGTGAACTCAATCCTGTCGTTATCCCAAGTGCACCAAGCAGTACCCAGGATATCCTTGTTCTTGTCGCAGAGGCCAGACTCGAAGATCTTGAACCACTCGCCGTCACCCTCGTACTCCTTGACGGAGCTGGGAGCCTTGGACATGTAGACGAAAGCGGGACCGGGGTGCTTCATGGTAGCGCCGTAGGCAAGCTTCATGGCCATCTTGGTGCCGGCTGCGACCTCCTTGACGCCGGTCTTGCCAGCGCTAGCGAAAGAGCCCTTGTTGCAGCGGAAGTCGTCCATGTCGGGGGTCATGTTGTCGAGGGGGTTCTTCCACTTGGTGGGGTTGAACTTCTGGGCACGAGTGTTCTCACGGATGAACTCGTAGCCCTTGGACTCCTGGCCGTCGGTGACCAAGACATCGAAGGTGTAGTGGGCAGAGGCGATCTGCGCAATGGCAGCTGCGGCGATGATGGAAAGCTTCATGTTTGAGGTGGGTGGTGTTGGTTTGGTGTTTGGTAGTGGGTTGGAAGATGAAGAAACGATTGTATAGTAGGACTAGCCTGTAGAAACGAATGTAGTAGCGAAAGACTGAAGAGAAGCGAAAGACTGAAGAGAAGCGAAAGACTGAAGAGAAGCGAAAGACAGTGTGCAGAAGTGTGCTGATGAGCTCTCCATTGCCGTGGTGTTTTGCTTCTTATGTATCTGAGCATACATCCCAATCTGAGCGCCCCGACTAACCGCTTCTAGTGCTCAGAATCTGTCTCCCCACCTATCCCTTACCACCCCCTCATCACCGATGTTGGTTTGCACCGTGAAACAACGCCTCAGTGTTTCCTGTCATCGACGCATGAGGCCGAGATCTCTTGGCTGTGGTGCCATTTCCGCTGTGCCGCCCAGCTGTGGCGAAGCGAGATGACCATACGAAGGAATGGGAGCTGTCACTATAGTGTTTAGTCCGTAGCGCCCGCTTTCTCGATCCTGGGAACCGCGGTGGTGGGCCTGTGACCAAGACAAGTTTCAACCCATGATCTTGGCGGTCGGAAACTTGGCGGTCGGGGAGGTGCAGGTACCATACTCGACGGAACTTCGCTGCCGGTGCAGACAGTATACACTAATACACGGAAACCTGTGGGTAGACTCCGATATACAGTTAGTGCTACAATGACACTCCTGAAAGGTCTTCCTGTGCAGGAAATTTGCAAAACGCTGCTGCCATCAGGGTTGTGGTGTCTCTGCCGACTTCCAATCTCGGTGTGGAGTAGTCGTATCTCAGCGCATGAAAATTGCAGCTGACCTATTTCTCCGCCTCTTCAACATGAAACGAGCAATGACGGAAAGGGGGCACGGCGGATTGCACATGCTGAAGGAAGTGATGATCGGGCATCCAGACTACAATCCCACCCACGTATCGTATGAGTTCGGGTGAGCTGCTACCTACCATCTAGCGCTCGCTATGCTCGTATCCACTGTGCCAAAGATAGAGAACGCATACGGATCTCGGAGGTTAAGCGGCTGCCGATGTCTGGGTGATTGTCGAGGGGAGGCTCGATGGAAACCCACGAGTAGCGCCGGTCTACACCATTATATATAACGGTCGCAGTCAATTGAGCCTGTTGTTGCGCTTATTTGAGCTGTTAAGACTCAATTTACACGATGAAGGCGTGCATCCAGGTTGGTGGGCTCGCGAGATGGAGCACTCCTGAGTCAGTGGTCGTTCACTTCAACCTGCACTTTAGCCGGAAGCCTATCACGAAGAGCCCTTTTCCGATGTATCCACACTACAATCTCTGGTGGAGAGACAAGCTGTAGCGTGTTTCTGTTTCCGCCTATGGCTTGTTTCAAACATTGATGTTGTTGCGGAATGGTACCGAGTATGACCGCATGCAATCCTGTTGTTTCCTCGATGTCATGGTGGGGAAGCCTGCAAACGACGAAGGAAGGCGCCTCAAAAGGTTGGCAAGAAGCAACCCGCATAGGCTTGTATTGGCGCATAACTTGAAATGTCTCGTCGTCGGTCGGCGGCTCGAACTACCGAGAGCGTTGGGCTCTGCATAGTATACTGGATTAGGTCCGATGGGATTTCGCTCCACGATCCGATGCAGCAGAGGCATGCTTCCGCGACTAAGCCGAAGACGAGGGAGATCCACTGAAGTGCAGTAGCGGTGCGGCGTGATAATATTTTAGTATTCTTGGCATCGGTCCCTATTCTGGCTCCACGGTTCGGGAGTTCTGAAGGAAAGTCAGAAAGTTCTCGACTCGTGGCGCGAGGTCTTGGGTCAGCCGTTGAGTCAACCCGATTTTCTACCGACACCGTTGGCGCTAGCGTGTGAGCCTAATTCGACAGTGAATTCCTCGTGCTGGAACCATTGCTGTGAGCGTCTCTTTGTTGTTCAGCAATCGACGCGTTGCGACGAGATGGTGTTGTGGTAGTGGTCGTGTGTTCACGACCTCGCAAGATATCCCCGCATCGCCTGACCTGTCCTACGTCATCACTAGCAAATCATGTGGCATTGTTTCCCTGCATGTCTTTGATCCGCAATGCACAACAAACGCGTTTTGCAAACTTGATGCGTGTAAAAAAGTGTGAAAGAATCGTCTTGTCAGTTCATTATTCAATTCCCTCCTTCCTTTTGCACCGGTAGCATCGGTAGTCAGCTAGCCATCATGTCGGCAACCAACGAGCAACCAGTCGAAACACCAGTCAACAAACTCAACGCAAAGCAGCAGAACCGCATCCAGAAAAGACGACTAGCTCGCCAGCAACTCGCCACGCACTTCGCTCTTGTACGGAAGAACAGGCAAACACACGACTTTTCACAAGCGCCTCCCAATATCTATGTATGCCTACGCTACCCACGAGGGCCAGACGGCCGCTTCCTCCCCCGCGAACGCGTCATCACCAAAGCAAT
The DNA here is from genome assembly GCF_020736505.1 of Alternaria rosae. NCBI lineage: Eukaryota > Fungi > Ascomycota > Dothideomycetes > Pleosporales > Pleosporaceae > Alternaria > Alternaria rosae. Next base: position 25,278 of record NW_025763586.1, read on the forward strand.
AGAAAGTCTCACAATCCAAGAGACGACAGAAAAGTCCGTAGGAAGTCTCGATGGGAAGCCAAAAACCTGGATGCCATGGGTACTCCCGACTCCCTCCAAAACACCAAAACCTTCCCGCCTTTGACTTCATCATGTACCCGGGAGGACTTCACAACCTCATCACCCTACCGTATGACCACCGCCAACCCACCGAATACCTCCCCGCCTCCTCATACCCTCACAAAACAAACCCGTCATGCTCCCTGTCAGCGTCTTCCTGCGCCCTGCCAATTGGATCGTCGACATAAACAACTTTGACTTCCCACATACTACTCGCATTCATACCGATCAAGATGCCTCCTCCTTTACTCCCCCTCTCCCATCTCTTAGTCTGCTTCACGTTCTCCGTATCGAGGAGTAAGACGGTGAAGATATGTTGTGCGTCTTCCTTCGCGGCAGCGCGGTCGACGTAGGAAGCGTGAAGCTTGGTTGTGGCTGCATATCCTTTTGGCTTGGAAGCGGTGAATTTTGAGGATAAGGAGGTAGTGGATGGGCGTTCGGCATGGGCGAGGGGGCCAACGGAGATGATGGTGTAGACGGGCGCGGGCAGGATATCGAAGACGTCTTTGTTGATTTCGCGATGTATCTTCAGGATAGTGTAGGAGCCGCGTTGACCTTCCACAATGAATGTGCAGAAGCCCATTTCCAAGAATTCTTCATCAACCTCCCTCTCTTCATCTTCGTCGTCTTCCGCAAACAGGAAATTGTTATTTGGCTTCTCTTTTATGAGGGCAAGCTTGTCAATTGCGTTGGGTGAGTTGCTGACGACGTCTTCGATTTGGGGGAGGAGGTGGCGGAATGCTTTGGCGGGGCCGATGATTTCGTGGGAATCGATGTGTGGTCGGATGATGCTGAGATACCAGATTGTGTTGGGTTTTACGTCGATGAAGTCGAGCTCGTCAACAGGCTTTTGGACTTTGGGAGTCGGGATCGGGGTGGTGGTGCTGAAGGGGAGGGTTTCTGCGTCGCCTTCGAAGTAGATATCCTTTGACATGGTGAGATGTGGAGTACTCGAGGACTTGTGATGTGGTCGGGTATCGTAACGTCGGTGCTGAATTGATGTCGTCGAGGACGGTACTTGAGAAGTTTATGAAGGTGAAGGGGATGGGCAATGTATGCGGGAAGAGCAAGCACGGGCGTTGTAGCCTGCGAGCGTTTGTTAGATGACGTAGTCGCTTGTGGTTTGCGGTATCGCGGTGAAGGTGGGACTGGCGCCGAGATCAGTCAGGCTACAGTATGGGGCGCCGACAGACCGTTACCAAAAGACCTGTATACCGCCACGGTGGTCGATGGCGTGCGATATCGCCCAGACAAGGCGGTATGTAGCCGCCAGCTCGCTCATCCGAAGTTGCAGAACGATGTCACAGCGGCAGTTCGGAGTGACTTCAGACGTTCGTACGATTGTGCATTGGTATCTCCTAGCAAAGTAAGACATTCCGACTCTTAGAATACAAAGTGTGCTTTTAGACTCAGTCCCTGAACGCCAGAGCGCCATACGCATGCAGAACGTGACATATGATTGTCACTCAGCCTTCCATATGACTACACCACCTAGTGTCTCTTCGCCCTCTTGTCCTTGCCAGGCCGTTTGCTCCCACCGCCACTGGGCTTGCCCTTCATCCTGCGAGCCGAGAAATCGCGTCCGTCTGCGCTGGATTCGGCGGTGTTACTCTTCGCATGACGCTTCTTGCCACCGAAACCGTACTTTGAATCCTTCTTCTGGCGCTTGTTGAAATCCTTGCCGCCAGCACCACCACGACCGCGGCGATCGGACTTGTCGTCATCAGCGGTGGCGGCGACGTCGAAGAGGTCTTCCTCGTGGGTAGCTGTGATGTCGGCTCCTTGTCGCTCTGCATGTTTGTCAGTATACTGCTAGTCAAGTCCTCAGATACAGGTGATACGTACTCCTCTTGAGAGTCTGGATCTTCTCAATGGTGTCCTTCTTCTCCTTGGCACGCTCCTGCAGCTTCGCGACCTGAACCTGCTTTCCGAACTTCTTCAAGTCTCTCTGTTTGCGTGCCTCAGCAGCGGCCTTCTTGCCTGCCGCGGCATCAATCAGCTTCTGCTTGATCTTGCCCATGTGCTCATCGCTCTTGACCATCTCCGCGAAGTAGTCGGCTGGTCGGGAGAATGACACACCCTCCTTCTTCAGCTTCTTCCGCGCATCCTTGACCGAGGATAGGCATTGCTTGTAAAAGGCGAGCTCACGGTTGAGGTCGTCCTCGACGTCGGCGATCTCGACAGGTTCGTCGGTGGTGACGGACTGGTATTCCGAGAAAGCGAGTTTCGAGTAAGGGAGTTGGATGCGGTTCAGGGCGGCGGTGAGGGCGGCGGTGTTGTTGATGGTAAGGCGCTGGTGGGGAATAATATCACCCTTGTCTTCTGACGCGATGGAATCCAGATCAGATAGCGCAATGTCATCCTCATCCTCGTCCTCGTCCTCGTCATCTTCCGCGTCCTCATCTTCCTCTGCGGCCTCTTCAGCCTGTATTTCCTCCTCGTCCGAGCTGATGTCGCTGTCGGTGTCGTTGAGGTGGTCAAGGTCTACCTGAAGTCCATTAGGCTCATCTTCGTCGTCGCTTGCGTCGTCGTCGTCATCTTCGCCCTCGGTCTCCCATTCAGGCTCCTTGACTGCTGGTGCGGCCTTTGCAGGTTTTGCGTCGGCCTTCTTGTCCTTCTTCGACTTCTTTGTCTTGCCATTGACCTTGACCTCTACCTCGTCCAACGGCACAGGCACGCCGCCTTCCTCAGTATCCTCCTCGCCCTCCTCCGCGGCCTTCGTGGCTTCGCGCTTTTCCTTGCGCTTCAGCGCCTGCTTGACGTACTTCTTCTGCTTCTCGCGCTTGATGTCGCGGCCCTGGTAGTTGTCGAGCGCTGACTTGAGCACACCTTTCTTCGCCATGTCGTCTGAGGTTTGAGGGGGTTCTGAAGGGTGTGGAGTATCGGACGTCGCAAAAGACAAGACGTCAAAGCTTCTCAGAAAATAATTCGTGAACTTCGAAGTCTGGGCGCAGAAACATTTTAGCGCGCACGCTAGCTTGACCGCCTACCAAACGGGCAGGAAGCCGCGGCGAAGACCACGTGCTCCGCGACTTTACATATCCACCGTACATGCGCATCTCTCCTGTCATACTATAGTACAAAAGTTGACAGGCGTCTGGTGGGCTGCTTCAATCGTCTTGAATCTGCAAACTCTTCGTCTTGTTCTTTGCTTTCCTCACAAACACATTCGAACATGGCCACACCGCAGCCACTAGCAGACCGCGCGCAAAGCGACACTGCGGTACGTGCTTGTTACACTCACGATGCCCCGCCCTACCTAACACGCGCATAGTCTGCTGTCTCAAAAGATGCTGAGAGCTCTGGAGAGCTCACAGCAGTTGTCGACGACCTTCTAAACCAACTCAACACCAAGTTCACAACAGTCAGCAGCGAGCTGCTTGCCAAAAGTAAGTAGGAGCCTGTCTATAGCAGGTACATCGAATGCTCATAATGCGTAGTGGATGACATGTCACGGCGACTTGATAACCTCGAAGCAACGATCCAGGCCGGAGATGGTACCAAGGGCTCAGGGTCTGGCAAGTAGAGTTACGCGGAAGGCATGGTCAAAAGCAGGCGGTGTACATCACGCATATCTCAGTCATTGGCGTTTGGTGTTAAATTACATAGATCATATGCAATCTGGGTATTGACTTTTGGTTTCTACTACTTGTTCTGCTTTCTCATTGTCATGGTCACGTATGCCTGTCGCTCCTGCGTCAGGCCTCTTTGCGCCCCCCAGCTTGTCGTATCATCTCAAGAGTGTTGGTATGAATATCCATATCCTGGAATCTCATTTCACGTGCGAGTCGTCTACAACTCAGACTTCTCCTCCTCAGCATCACCCATGAACTTCCTCAGAATGTTGCTCCTGCTCATCAAGTCATCCATCTTCTCGGGTGCCAGGTTGCCCTTGGCAATAAGTCCCTGCAGACGCTTGAGCTCCTTCGCAGCGTACTCCTGGTTGGCACCGATCTTGTTGAAGACCTTGACGTAGTATTCCGCGTACTTGTCCTGCAGAGTACCGGCAAGGGTCTTGGCCTCCTCAGCACCACCAGTCCATGAGCCCTGGAACTTCTCAATGAGGGTGTTAAAGGCCTCAATGGTGCCACCAGTGGCGTCGAGACCACCACCTACAGCACGGTGGGTACCGGCGTTTGCGTTGATGAAGTCGATGAAGTCCTTCTCGGCGCGGGCGCCGTTGTAGGGGAGGGGCTCGGTGGAGCCCTTGGGGAAGTATTTGATGGTCGGGTAGGATGACACACCTTGCTCCTGTGCGAGGGCCTTGGAGTTCTCAGCTTCAGCGTCGACCTTGGCGATCAAGACACCGGGCTCGGTAACGAAGTCGTTGGCGAGGGTCTCCCAGACGGGGGCGAGAGTCTTGCAGTCTGCCCAGATATTAGCTATGATCAGTCGATAGAGGGGACGCTAGGAAGACATACGTCCGCACCATGGCGCAGTGAAGGCAACAAGCACATCCTGATCCTTTCCAACCTTCTCCTTGAAGGTCTTGTCGTCCAAATAGACAACCTGGCTAGGCAGCTTGCCCTTGACCTTAGGCTTGACCGAGCTCTTCTCTGTGATGAACTTGCTCAAGCTCTCGAGGTCACGTCCGCCGCTGTAATCCGTAGGCTTGTCACTCTTTCCGTCGAACCACTTGAGGGTAGGGAAGCCTGAGACACCGAAACGCTTGCCCAGCGCCTTGTGGGCATCAGCATCGACCTTTGCGACGCTGACCTTGTCTCCAGCGTGCTGGAAGACGCCAGCGAGCTCATCGTAAACGGGGGCGAGGTTCTTGCAGTGGCCGCACCAGGGAGCGAAGAACTCTACGAGGGCGGGCTTGCCGGACTTAAGAACGACATCGTCGAAGTTGGAGGGTGTGAGGTCGATGACGGCGGATGCAGAGGCAATTGCGGGGAGCAGCGCAATGGCCGCGGGTATTAAATTGCGGAAAAGCATCTTGAATATGTGTGAAGCCCAAGGATAGATTGAGGCTCCAAATGTGTGTTGAAGAGCGGTGGGAAATCTGGTGGGGAGCTAGAGCAGCACAGCGGCTATCAGGGTCCCGCGGTGGCGATCGCTAGTCTGAAAGGTGTCCTTACGCGTCTGAACGTTACAAATCCAATATCAACCCGACGGATGACGTACACTTGATTATTTATGCATACTGATCACGCTGTAAATCTCATAGGTAATGATTGAGATCAAAATATTTGCTATAATTCCTGGGTATCACAAATCCATCGTCCTCCTCTGCATGTGATGATGATCTACTACAGCCCTCATATCTAATGCAACGACATCTTCCAATTGTTGCCCCCAGTCATCCCATAACTCCCACTAACAGTCTTCTCCTCCCCAACCTCCTTTTCTTCCTTGACCTCTGGCTTGACCTCAGGCTTCTTCGCCTCCACCTTCTCCTCCTTAACTTTTCGCACCTCCCCAGCGACCTTCTCCACGGCGGCCTTCAGCGCCCTCACATCCGCGCCCCTGATCTCCTCGATTTTCTTCCCGTCCTTGAAGACCATGAACGTAGGCATAGCAGTGACACCATATTGTCCCGCAATCTCTCTCTGCTCATCCACATTGACTTTTACGAATGCGAATTTCCCCGGTGAGGAATGGGCTGTGGAAAGCTGGTTGTAGATGGGCGCAATTTGCTTGCAGGGTGGGCACCATGTTGCGTAGAAGTCGGCGATGAGATAGGTGTGGCCATTGAGAAGGGTGCGGAAGTGCAACGGCGCTGATATTTCTGTTGGCATGGTTGAGGGTTGTATTGCTGGTCCAGGCAGCTTGCCAAGGCTGTGTGTAGAGCTGGTTTGCGTGTCGTGTTTTGCTGAGTGGGTTGTCTGAAGACGGCTGTAGTGTACTGAAGCTGTCGTTAGACTCAGGCTACACTTTTGTATTCTCTCGATTGCGATGGCGCGACCTTGTGGAATGTTCTTTCCAATCGATCCGTGGATGCGCCATACTACGAATGGTCTGGCCAATCAGCATTTGTCATCAGTTTCATGATCACGTGTCGGTGCACTTGCTGCATCTGGTAGTCGGTGATAGCATTTCTACGAGGGAGAGGCTTCACATCGTGGCGCAGTGTACAGATGTGCCTTCCCCACCAGGTTCACCAGTCATACGAGTTGGGAGGTCTGTTCTAGACTGATGGATGGTCTCATGGAGATTGATACGGCTGTGCAATGATATACATGCTGACTGGTAGTAACCTTGAATTCCAGAAAGTCCACAACGCCTCGCTATGCCATCATGAGCAGTGAAACCCAGCTGCTCTTCAAAAATTGAACAACCGTTCAAAAGCTCAACCCCCACCCCTGCCCAGTATCTCCTCCCTCTCCAATACCTCAGGCTTGAACTTGATCAGAAAGACAGTCTTTCCCGGCCAGAGGCCCTTGCCTTCCTCATCGCCCACACTATGCGCTGTCACGCCCTCGGTCGGAAACCCCGCACCGTCGCAAACACCCTCAATTATACCCGCTACAAAAGCCGCACAGTTCAGACTCGATAGTTCTTTGGGCAGACTTATATATTGGTTGACCATGGGGTCGTTGTCAAAGAGCATGTACTGTCCTGGGTCGGTGCCAGACTTTTCTAATGCATCGGCAGGTCGACCGAATAGGTAGCGGTATAGTTGTTGTGCAATGAATTGGAGGAGAGGCAGGATACGCGTAGGTCGGATGCTCGCGAGGGGGTTCGCGGTGCGGGAGAGGAGCAGGTCGAGTAGGCGGAGGCCAATTGGGTAGCCTTGTGTATTCAGCCTAGAGGAATGTCAGGACACGCTCGGCAGCAAGTCGATTGCAATATTTCGCAGTGCATATGCGGAGTTCCGCAACTGCATGTATCCAACATACCTCTGCTCCAAGTCCCCCACATCCTTCGCGCCCTTCTGCGCATACGCAATCATCTCAATGAAGAGGTACGCAAACGCCGCCCTGCTAAGCTCCGCATTCTTGCTCCGATTCAGGTTCCTGTCATATATGCTCTTTTTATTCGACGGGTACCGCAGCCCAGGCCCTTGACTTGGGGTCCCGCTCATTGCGATGTGCTGCCCTTGTGGTTGCGATTGTGTGACGGATTGCGGACGGATCGTGGCTGCAGAGGAGGATGTCGATGGCTTTTGCGCGGTATCTACGGATCGGGAGAGGGACGACTGGCGCGAGGGGTAGTACGAATGGTGTAGGGGCAGGATGTTGGACATGGTCGCTATCGAACCCTGGCGGTGTTGTTTGGCGGAGTGATGTGGGTCGGAGGGTCGTGCGTCGTGCGTCAGACTTGCCGCGAGTCGAGTATGCTAGGGATCATCTCTGGTGCTTAGCTAACGCACGACTTTCGCACTACAACAATTCTCAGGACTCTCAACCACTTTTACTCAACAAACTTAGTAGTGCATTCTGTTTGCTTCACCGGACTGGGAAGCTCAGCGCCTGCAGACGAAAAGGAGGAGTGAAGTCAATCATAGATCACGAGTTGGGAAAGCGAGCTGTGTGCGAGGCCGTGGACCTTACGGCAGATTCTTTGATAGCGTGTTGTTCAATACTACGTATCAGGTAGGAGACCAGACCCAGGAACCCGGAAGAAGCCACTATCTCCGACACCTACATCTCTCCGTTGTGTCTCGCTTCAGCATGACGACAAACCGCCTGAACAGCGCGCTTGGAACGCCGACCATCGTGCTCAGCAGCAGTTTCCATGTAACCATCAGGCATCTCAATCATGTCTCCGTAGAGCTTCTCAAGTTTCTTCTTCTCGTCATCCACACCTTCCGAGCCGACTACTTTGCGTACCTCACCCGTAGATGCCTTCTTCCAGTCCTTGTACCATTCTTCGAACCTCTCCGTCAGGTGCGTTTGGTGCCACTGAAGAACTCTCATCGTAGGTTGTACATCGGTGTGGCGGATATGGAATTGGATGGGAATGACCGCAGTGGTGTTGTTCGGGTCCGCAGCCGCATCGCGCATGTGAGGCGCACCAGACTGCTCGACCTCAAGCTCCGCGCGCAGGTCGCCGTTGAGCTTTCTCTGTTGCTGTAGTGCAGCCAAAGCATCACCGCGTTCTTTCTTCATCCTGCGTTCAGAGACGAGGTGGCGCTGCTTGTCACCCTGAGCATCTTTGGCTTTCTCTTCCTCCTTTCCCGCCACTTCCTTAGCATTCTTGACTTTCTTGTTGGCACCCTTCAGTTTTCGCGTCTTGCCATCATTCTGATTGCCCAGGTTGACATTTTCGTATTCGATAGTTCTGAGCGTGTCTTTCAGCTGCGTGTTCTCGGATCGCAGACGCGTGACCTCGATTTCGAGGCGGTTGACACGGCGTACGGTGTCGGTCGGAAGATCAAGTCCGGTGGCGATCTTGGCAGTCTTTCGGTCCAGATCTTCGATGGTCTTGCCTCGCTCCTCAGCTTGCGCTTTCCAGTAGTCGCTCTCTTGGCTCAGGGAGGCGACCATGGCTCTCAGACGGGCTTCTTCTCCATGTTTCGCTTCTTGCTCCTCATCGACTGCATTCTCCTGCCAGAGGCCTCCTGCGGACTCTACAATAGACGCTTTGGGTACCGACAGACTAAGCGTCAAAGTCTTGGGACGCAAGTCGTCAGAGTCGTGGAAGAGTGCGTCAAGATTGAAGCTCATCTGCAAATGATCAGTATAAACGCATGTTCAGCAGTTCTTCGACATACCTTGAATCGTACCGAGGTGGCTACGTTATCTTGACAGGAATAAAGCGATGGTGCGAAGTTGCAACGTAGTCGCCAAGTCAAGCATCTAGACCCTGGTGAAGTGAGAGCCAAACGAGACGAAACGGGAAGGCGCGCTGATCACCGCTTCACCGTGAGGCATCCTCTGGCATCCGATCACTCAAGTCTTGATTGCTCTATAACAGCTGCGAGGTCTCTCACCCGAAACGGCTTCGGAACCGCGTCGTCCATTCCTGTCTCTCGCGCGCGCTTCAGTTGCTCAGGTCTTGCATTTGCGGTAACAGCAATGATGTGCAAGTGCTTATCGATTGACCCGTCTTCCTGCACGGCGCGAATCATAGCCGCGCACTCAAGCCCATTGACCATGGGCATCTCGATATCCATTAGTATGACGTCGATGCGTGGCTCGTCAATACGTGGCTGCGATGAGGTCGAACCTTTCCAGTGCTCCGTAGTTTTGATGGAGTCAAAAGTTTCTTGTCCGTTGTCGGCTGTGTAAACGATATACCCCTGAAGTTGTAGCTGTTTCTTGAGCACCCGTTGATTCACCATGTTGTCCTGGATGCTTTGGTATAGAAAGCGAATGTAGACCTGATATGTTGCTGGGACTGGAAGCCAATCTCGCCACCCATTAAGGCCACCAGTTTCTTGCTGATGGATAACCCCAGCCCAGAACCACCGTATTTACTACATATCTTTGGTCTATTCTGAGTGAACTGGCTGAAGACGCGCGCTTTGGTCGATTTATCCATTCCGCACCCTGTATCTTCGACCTTGAACCACAAAAAGATGGACCCTTCCTCCAGCTCTGATTGGTCCACTGATCTAGTCTTTTGCACTGCTTTGATGAGACTGTCAAAGATGGCAGTAGGTGGCCATTATGCTACTCCAATACGAACGGTGACAGCTCTTTCGTCGGATCTATCTTTGGCGAATTTGATCGCGTTGGCGACCATGTTGGACATCATTTCGTGGGAGAAGTCACGATGGAGCGTCTTGATCCATGCTTGATAGGGGCGATCTTAAGCCGTAAGAGGTGCCAGACCGACGATTAAGGCAGCATGAACATTGGCAGTCCGGTTCGAAACACTTGGTAGCAGGACAGCCTGGTGGCAGACATCGCCATAGCACCGGCTCGTGGATGCCTCACACATTTCCTGGGGGGGGGGGGGGGGGGGGGGGGGGGGGGGGGGGGGGTGTACCGTCCTCAGCCTGAAGAAGCACCGGTGTACGAGTATTGACACTCTTGTAGAAGGCTTCAACCCATTCCTGATCCATGCTTGGCTCGAGATTTGAAGGACGCGCAGTCGGGAAGGAACCAACAGTACCAGAGAGAACGAAGGTCGGTGAACTAGCCTGCTCCTCAGAAGAACCAGTCTCTTTTCCATATTCTTCATTCGTGTCTGCGCGGTATGACGCGGCGAACGATAAGTCTACGTCTCCATTGGATATGCCTTTCAAGACTGAGGGCCACAGCGTATCGAAATCCAAGGCAATCTCGCAAGCACTGCGAAATTTGTCCAAAGAATGCTCACGACGAGATTTCCAGCACATCTCGGGCGACGTACATCATAGAACCCGCCGATAAGCTGCCAATCCTGCAATATTGTAGAAAGCTCACTATCCGTGTGAACTTGAAAGATCTTGTTCGGAACAGGTTCGCAATGTGATAAAATTTGCCTGCTTGTACTGAATTGGCTTGCTGGCCACGAGAATCGTAAATTCGATCACTAGCTGCCGTCCGAGTCAGTTCGGCATGTGAGCCACTCCAATAATATGCAGACTCCAGAAAGATGAAGATGAACAGCCACGTACAAAGCGATTACCGCGGGGCTGCTAATGTGATGTTCTATATATATGCGAAACTGTCTATCTGTTTGGAATTCTCAGCCGGCTAAATCCGACGCCCGCGGTGTCAACGCCGATCCCAGCGCTCTATTTGGTAGTAAGTTCACTAGAATGACGCTGCAAAAAGTGTGTAACCCAGCTGTGGGAAATCTCCCACTTCGCAACCGCGCTGGCGAAATCATGCAGCATCTGCCGTGTAGGCGGCAAGCCGCGCCTTGTGCATCATTCTATGTATTGTACGAGTTCCTGCTCTTGTTATAGGTTGATATGGCGCTGCGCTTCTCCAGGGGCTGCATTTGTGGCTTGCTTCCGTTGATGCCCCCACAACAGCGTTGTTGGGTCAACGTTGAATCTTTTCGCGACTTCGCAACACGAGAATTCATCTCCTAGTTCACGCGATTTGATACTTTCTATCGCTTCTTAAATCAGATTCAAAGTGGTAGAGTTTTGACGCGCTGAAATCAGGACGTGTGTGGAGTGGGTATGTTCAGGTGGCTCGGATACCGGTATGGCCGGGATGCTACGCTAACATTGTACAAGCGGCAGCGGCTTGATAGACCCCCCGCGGCGAACTTAAGTGTTCTACTATTACCGTCAAGATGCTTCACACCACGCCCTGATACGCGATACAATCTATCTCCACCGCCCTCTAGCACCTTTACTTCGCAAGATACTCGGGGGACATTGAGTCAACAATTCGACATATTATCTTGTACAGCCAGCCACCGCCTGGGTCGATGATGGCGATGCAGTTTCGGCGCCGTTAGAGCGCCCGCAATGACAGCAGCCAGCAACTGTCTAGCAGCAGCGGTGCGGCTTCAATAGTCATTTCTTCGTGGTGTGATATCAGGCTGGGCAACGTCAAAATAGATAGATAGGGGGAGCGCTGTTCTTCAGCTTTCGCTTGCAGCATTTCGCGACCTTGTTATCAACCGCTTAGCGGCGTTGTCTCGCCTCTACGTGCCTACCTATTCAGGAACAGCGTGTTTCATCACAGATTAAGGTGTTCTGCAACCGATCCTGTGCGGCATGGTAGTTGGCATTACACAGCTCGCAAGTTTTCAGCTTCTAACCCCCTTTATCCCATACGATTTCATGAACATACTGTATGCTCTGGCTAGTGGCAAATTGTTTTGCAAATTGTTTCTCTGTGTACCAAATCGACCTCAAGACATCGCCACTAGCAATACTAATGCATAGTCAAAGGTAAGCTGGCGAATCCGCACGACTAGTCAACGTCCGAGCTCACAAACTTAGACACCACACGCCAGGGACCAACCTGATTGAAGACGCCGTTGAAACCGTCTTAAGCGATAGTAGCGAACAACCACAAATTTCGAAGAGTCAGCACTTCCTCCGATACTGGAAGTTGCAATTTCTTGCCCCAATCAAGTCATGGAGATTCCCCGCGGAATGTCGCAAGACTGCGATGTACCAGAGTCGCTGGTTAGCCACTGGTCATGCCTTACTACATTTGATTCCCTTAAGCAGCGCAGTCGCGGTTTTAATACTCAACTGGAGTGAACATTTCGTGGGACCTTCTTTCACGTTCTCTACTACGCTACAGTTTGTCGCCAAATTACAAGAGCTTCTGATGCAGGCCTCCCTTGCTGAGATCGTCTTAAGCATTGTTCGTTCACAGATGATGGAAGGATATCTGCCCTTAGGTTGCTCTGTCAGTATCTACACAGGCGATGCACCTATCTTACCTCTGGTCGCTCGATTTACTGGCTGCAGTGACATCCCAGTCTTTCCGCGGGCGGCGGAAAGCGCTATTCGTTTGTCTAGTTCCTCTATTAGTCCTTTTGACAGCCCTCGTTGGGCCGTCGAGCGCTGTTTTGTATTATTCCAAGGGCAGGAATGTCAAGCAGACCAAGTGTTATACATTGGCGATCCAAGAGCGACGAAGACACCATGTTCCCTTCTCGACTAGACAAGACGCAGAACTTGACATTGTAAGCCAAACAAACCGGCAACGTATTGTGACCATCGTTGACAGGGTATAGCAACTTAGATCGGTTTTCCACAACTTACTCATTCGAGGAAACAGTTCAGACAGAGTTCACCAACACTCAAGTCTATTACAATGGAAACGACACGATGGTACAATTGACCTCACGAGCTTTGCACTATATCATGACCGAGAACGAGGGTGTCAAGCCGCCATGGCGATTTCCTCGTTAGCTCCGCAAAACGTCACTATCCCAACCCAGCTCAGTGCACAGGTTTTACATCAGATCCCTCTTGCACAAAACGGTGGTACTTGGATTTCTGGGATTTATTACACAAGAACCGCCAGATTACCACGTGTTTCAGTCACAGCGCATGCTTAACTGCATACAACACACGATACACTACAGTGGATATGCCAGTAGCCCTACTCTCTGGATGGTGGTACTTCTATCGGCAATTGTTTCTAGTCTAAAGAACCTAATTCAGTATTTTCTCGACTATGGTGGCTCTCAAGACACACCAGTCAACGTCATACCACCCGTCTGGGTTGCTTCGCCTGAACCTGGTTCTTCTTCAGTTGTTGGCACCTTCATTCAGAGCAATTGCGCTGGCCTGGAGCAATACATGATTTCGGATTTACTGCTCAACAAATTCAATCAATCTGTGCTGTTGTCCAGTTCTTGTTTATCTACAAAGACTTGTACAGTAGCCGCTTTCTGGGAGCCGTCTCAACACGAACTGGCAGCAGACAGTGGTTCTTGGGTGGTCCGCACAGGCTCGCTCTCGAACTCCGGGCATGGCTTACCCAAAACTACGCGGCCGATTTCCGCTGATTTCGGCAGCATCACTGGCTTGAGCAACCCGTCATTTGGCGCCATGTTATCCAAAGGTTCACAAAGTGACAGCACCAGACTAGCCGCCGCGTTAGCTACCGTCTTTTCCGAGATTCCTTGGAAAGAGCAAATACAAAGCGCATCTGGGCATGAGCCGTATACGGTATTCGAAATCGTCTTAACGCGTCTTGGCTACGGATACGAGATGTCGTCTACACCTACACGCTTATCGCTAGCCGTTGTCATGGCATACTGCATGTTCGCTGTCGGATACATAACATACATGCTCAGTAGCGGCCACACATCCACGGCATGGAGTTCGGCAACTGAGATCATTGTTCTTGCGATGCAGTCAAAGCGCAGCGAGCATTTGCGCCATGTTTCGGCTGGCATCAACTCCATAGAAACGTACTCAGGAGCCTGTTGGGATACGAGTCAATGATCACAATCACTTAGAATTGGTATTCAAGCATGATGAAAGTAATCGGTTGCGGGAACTAAGAAGGGTCAGGTTGAACAAGGCATATTAATCTGCAAATGTCCTAGGTACTGTAAAGAAGGAACGTATATTAAAGCTGTAGAGTGCTGTCACACAGCTAAGTGCGGCTGTTGTTAATGGGATTCAGGAGAGACTGCATAGAAATTCAATAATGACGTATCTGCCAGCTTTACCCATCGGCATTCTCTATATATATAACTTATTTCAACGTTACAAGACTTCATTTTAGAAGCAATCAGCAGCGTCGGAGCATACGATCCCTGCCTAGTGCCTCGCCTCATTAAACCTCTCAGCTACAGTCGTCCTTATCTAAGTCTCACTGAATAAACCTCAGCTTCTGCATGTACACTATGTAGCCTCAATGCCCGAGAAAAGTAAGAGATAGAAGGCCGCTCTTGTCGCATAGCGCAGTCGCGTCTTTTGTTGCAGTCTCTCCTAACTTCTCTCACTGGTCTTCACCAGCGCTCTGAACTCTTGTCCCTAGGATATCTTGTTGCGTCTTTCTTACCTTACGCGTTTTAGCAAACACCTGCGTTATATATAACAATGGGTCTCTCGGCGTTCTATGCTAAACACCAAGTCATTGTGTACAAGTCATGCGTTCGCGCTGTTGCGCCTCTGCAATTGTCAGCCATATCAGGAACCTACACGCTCATGAGGCGTGTCGCGACGCAGGCCTTGACTTGGCCAAGTTTTGGCGTATTCAAAGCAGCTAACGTTATTGCTAAATGCCTAAAAGAGAGATACAGCCTGCTTGAATCACACAGCGTTGTTAGTAATAAAGTTCATGTTCCCGACAGCGCTTGGCCTGCAGGATGAACAGAATGACTGCGCTTTAACCTTGCGTAGATGATGTCTACCAGGCTTATGGAGGAAACACGTTCATGCTGGACTCTTATGGTATGCCGACGGATCGCTCATTCTCATGCGATCGGGTTGCCGCTATCTCTAGCCCAACCTTCTTGGTCATGGGCTTCTCTGGATGGCCCAATAAATATGATCTTCAGCCGCGAATCAAGGACGGTTGCCACTCAACTTGCAGCCACGGTGCTTCAATACCGGCCTAAGCTCCAGCGAGCCGTTGTAACCGGTTGCAAATACTGAGGATGGCGTCTTGGTGCTCGAGGCTATTGCCTCAACGTCGTCTGCCGCTCAAGCTCAGACGGAAGCGCGCCCTATAGCGACCCTTACCTTCGCATGGTGATCGATATCTTCGACGAGCGTGGCATCTGCATTGGCACAGGCTATCATGATCGCATCCCAGAAAGCTGTATTACCCAATGCATGGCTCTGATCGTAACAACAGAGAGTGCACGCAACCTTCAGTAGCACTCCATTACTTACTTCCTACTGGTTGTTGAGTCGCACCGCTTTGCAGAGATCTGCTACGAGCGTATAGGTATCGGGCAGACGGTCGATAAGACTTACGGACATGTACTGGACACATTGGACATCAAGCCTGAGCAGAAGAGGAAGGTTATGCTTGTCTAATTACATATTCTCAGTATGTCTTTACTTCCTCGTCTTTCCTGATACTTACGAAAGTATTTATTCGACGTCTTCATTTGAATCCACCCTGCATATACTCTTCCTCTCACCAATAACCCACCGATCAAACAACATACCATCAATCTTCGGCCCAGGGTGAACATCCAACATCTCATAAAACATCTCATACCCTCTTGGCCTCTCCTCTTTCTCCCACTTTTCAAGGAGCGCAAATTCATGTAAGCGGGGAATTAGTCTGTATTTATTCTCGCGTAGACGGTACCTCAGTACCACCTCTCCAAGATCTGCGATACCCCCAAGCGACGCAAGAAGGTCCTCGTAGTGCCTGAAATGACCAGTATCACCGGACCGAGACCACATGTGTATCATCGATAACGATATTTCGGATCGAAGCGAGGCGTTGCGGAAGGATTGTCGACGTAAAGATCGACAGTACCTTGTAACCTTCGAATTTGAACGTGTTCTGAGAGTAGAGGAGCGGAATGGCCTCGCGGTACCTGTGCCTATTGTAAGTCGCCTGCTCAATAACACTGCCAAGAAGCGAGGAGGAAACAGACATTTTCTTGCAAGTTCTCAGCATCTTGGTGTTGCAACCCGACGCCGCCTTTATCCCAACAGTCCCAATATTTGTAGCAATCATAGCTTAACCCCACCTCTTCCTGTTCACAGAGCACCATCTAAATCTTCAACCTCAACTCGCGGGCAGTTTAGCAAGGAACGGACTCTGCGATTGATCTTCCGCATTCTTCCTCCATAGCCCCCGGGTCCTATCAACCGAAACACTGCGCTTTCTTTTCTTCAAACGACGCACGCGTCTCCGATATTCGATGTTAGCCAAGGCATGCTGTCTTCTAGGCGGAGCGGGAGGCCCTGGGCACTTATGGAAGGTGATGGGTCCTATGTATCTGATCCAATAACACAGACCAAAGAGAGGGCAAGTGACGAGTTTACAGCAGAAGCGCAGGGTGGAGTTGGTGTGCCATGTATATAGTATGGCATCTTTGATGGGTTCAAAAATTGGCATCGTGTTGTCTGATTGTTGTATATGTTGAGATTGGAGGATGTCGGCTGAAGATATGTGTTGTGGGTGGCCTTGTTTAATCTTGCAAAGGAGGCGCAGTTGGTGGGGGCCCGTCCCTGCCTTGGCTCCGTCAGGGCGACCGTATCCCTGGCGGTGAACACAAATCCTATCTTCCTCCAGGTCATGCCTAGTGTATGCTCAACTTTGGCCTGTTTACTAGTC
>NW_025763587.1:0-35149 GCF_020736505.1 Alternaria rosae
TCAAGGCCGTCTCCAACTTCCTCTGGCCCTTCAAGCTGTCTTCCCCCAACGGTGGTTTCCGCACCCGCAAGTTCAAGCACTTCATCGAGGGTGGCGACCTTGGTAACCGCGAGGAGTTCATCAACCAGCTCGTTAGGCAGATGAACTAGGCTGTTGTACTTTTTGTTCAATGGGTGGAGTAAACGGTTAGCTTCAAAACGATACCATGAAGATCACGACTACTGGTCGCCCACTCCTCGACGGAGGATGGAGGGCAGGCCGAGCCACATGCTCTGGTTAGCTTAGACAAGTCTTCTGCACATCAGCTGAAGGAAGAATTCAAAAAGTTCATTCCAAAAAAGCCCATTCCATTTTTTGTTCGCTTGTAATGTGTCGATGTTGATGTCTGTGTCACTTGACACTTTTAACTAGGTGACTCAGTAGCTCAGTAACTCATATCGAACCCATCGTCCTTCTCCCCCTTGTTCAAGTCTTCCTGACTTCGGCTCTTTAAATGCCACAGCTCCCACAAACGATTCAGACTCAATCGCTCGACTCGCCATTCTGATGCATTTCGCTGCGAAATATCGGCGGTTTGTCGTGGGAGGAGTCGAGGAATTGAGCAAGGGGAGGGTCCGTAGTGCACGATCATGTAGAGACACATGTTTATCTTGAGAGATGTGATGGGTGCGTGACAGCGCAGGGTGGTTTTGGTAAAGCTTTGCGCTTGGGGGGGGGGGGGGGGGGGGGGGGGGGGGGGGGGGGGGTGGGGTGGGGGGGGGGGGGGGGGGGGGGGTGGGGGGGGTGGGGGGGGTTTTTGTTGGGGGTGGGTGGTTGTGTGTGGTTTTTGTTGGTGGGTTTTTTTTGTTTTGTTTTTTGTTTTTTTTTGTTTTGTTTTTTTGTTTTTTTTTTTTTTTTTTTTTTTTTTTTTTTTTTTTTTTTTTTTTTTTTTTTTTTCTTTTTTTTTTTTTTTTTTTTTTTTTTTTTTTTTTTTTTTTTTTTTTTTTTTTTTTTTTTTTTTCTTTTTTATGTGTGTTTTCCTTTTTTCTTTTTTTTTTTATTGTTTTTTTTCTTTTTTTTTTTTTTTTTTTTTTTTTTTTTTTTTTTTTTTTTTTTTTTTTTTTTTTTTTTTTTTTTTTTTTTTTTTTTTTTTTTTTTTTTTTTTTTTTTTTTTTTTTTTTTTTTTTTTTTTTGTTTTTTTTTTTTTTTTTTTGTTTTTTTTTTTTTTTTTTTTTTTTTTTTTTTTTTTTTTTTTTTGTTTTTTTTTTTTTTTTTTTTTTTTTTTTTTTTTTTTTTTTTATTTTTTTTTTTTTTTTTTTTTTTTTTTTTTTTTTTTCTTTTTTTTTTTTTGTTTTTTTTTTTTTTTTTTTTTTTTTTTTTTTTTTTTTTATTTTTTTTTTTTTTTTGTTTTTTTTTTTTTTTTTTTTTTTTTTTTTTTTTTTTTTTTTTTTTTTTTTTTTTTTTTTTTTTTTTTTTTTTTTTTTTTTTTGTTTTTTTTTTCTTTTGTTTTTTTGCTCTTTTGTTTTTTTTTTTTTTTTGTTTTTTTTTTTTTTTGTTTTTTTTTTTTTTTTTTTTTTTTTTTTTGTTTTTTTTTTTTTTTTTTTTTTTTTTTTTTTTTTTTTTTATTTTTTTTTTTTTTTTTTTTTTTTTTTTTTTTTTTTTTTTTTTTTTTTTTTTTTTTTTTTTTGTTTTTGTTTTTTTTTTTGTTTTTTTTTTTTTTTTTTTTTTTTTTTTTATTTTTTTTTTTTTTTTTTATTTTTTTTTTTTGTTTTTTTTTCTTTATGTTTTTTTTTTTGGTTCTTTTTTTTTTGCTCCTGGTAGTGACGTGGCGATGAAAAGAGGACAGTAATTAAAAAAACGGTGTAAATGGGAATCATGAAGTGGTAGAAGTGTTAGATAGAGTGAAGTCGTGCATGTGGTAGTAGGCAATGAGTAATGCAGATGCAGATATGGAAGTCTACGTGGTAAAACGGGTGTGAGTCAACACGCCCCTATTACCAGGCCGGATCTGAAATGAGCTCAGCTCAGTTCAGCTGAACATAGATGAGCGTTGTGTGAATTTGGAGTTGGTACGTGATGGCATGGGGATGGGAAGGGATGCGGAAGAGAAACAAGACCCAGCTAGGTGGGTTCTTTGATGCGGGTACGTGGGTCGTCTTGAGAAGTTGCAAGCATCCTTGTGTAGAGGGTATGATGTCCGATGGAGCGCCATTTTGGTGGGTGGTGCGGAGTGGTGGCTGGAATATCGGGAGAATTGGGAGAGCAAGAGGTATGAAACCGTAGAGGTTATGTATGAGAGAAGAGGAGATAAAACGTCAAGTACTACCAGTGAACTTTGGATCGATTCCAAGGCAGAAGTATGATACCCTACGTTCCGGTGTGGTGAGAGTCCTCTCAGTCCTCTGTAGTTGCACATGTCAACCTCAAATCGTCAGGACCATTACAACATCCAAAAGTAAACACATTCAGTGACAACACGAAATGTTTCATGGGCTGAAGACATCTATCATACAAACATCCATAACCTCGTTGCCATTCTTCTCGTAACGGCGTAGCGTCCATCGGAGGCCGCCGCCTTCCGGCTTATCCAGCCTTGCCCCCACGTTCGCGACTGTGCCGCAGATCTACGGAAGGCGGGTAAGAACAATACCCGCTACCATTTTACTCGATACCATCAGGTACAGTAAGCCGACGGCGATGTCATACCGCCGCTCACGCACATACGCGAAGAGCCATCAAGATTGGTTTTCGCAACAACACCGATTTTTACATCCCCGTCCCACCTGTGCCTCCAGGACCAAAGAAAAAACCATCAAAGAGATCCAAGCCATTGCCCTGTCGGTCATTGTCAGCACACGTACTCCCATAGTGGTGAAAAGTAGCGAGAGGGGAAAACTTACATCACTCCAATCATGCGTCCCATCACCAAACCCCATTCCAAACCCAATACCCACATCTTGCAACCCGCCGCTTCCTGCGTCAGCACCGTTGCCGCTTGCGCCCTGCACGGGAAAACTGTCTAGGAAGTCCAAGTCCGAGAACCCTAGATCAGGGTAGCTGGACGTGATATTTTGTGTGAAGTTGTTGTAGGGCACTTGATTGCTGATTTGATAAGGTGAAGGCATTGACGGGTTGTTCGGCGGAGAAGTAGAAAAGGTACTTTGTTGGTTCGGGCTAGTCATATTCGAATTCGCAGCGAAGAAATTATTCTGTTGTTGCTGCTGTTGGTGATGGGGCGTGCGTAGTTGAGGAGACATTTTCAGATCCGCTGTAAAAGGTTGCATTTGGGATTCGGATTTCATAGGTGGAGGAGGGGGTCTCATGGCGTTGACTTGGTTGCTTACGCGGCTGAAAGACCGTTTGTCGGTCTCGTCATCGGAGAAGAGGTCTTTGAGGTTCATGTCGAAGCGTGGCATGGGTCGACGCTGCTGCTGCTGTTGTTGCTGTTGCTGTTGGCCAAAGAAGTTGGCTGTGTTTCTTGGTCCGTAACCTTGCATGTCAGTGTCTGATCTAACATCTGCATCAGCTGCAGATGTATATGCAGTGTTTGGCGATGTTTGAGTAGGGTACTGCTGTGCTTGCGGAAGTGACCGCAGAGCTTGAGGTCCGAAGCCGGTGGTGGACATGCACATCTGAATGGTCGCTTTGCTCATCCGATCGAATGCATCGCGGCATGCTTCCGCAGGTGGGCACTTGTCGATCAGGTCACCCAAGACGGATGTCGCGGCAAGGACGGTGAAGTCGACGTCGTCAAGAGACTGCATTAGTTAGACATGCGTGTTACACCAACAAAACGTATCTACAGTAGTACGGAAATTCGGACCGACTTACCAATAAACTGCGCACATGAACGCTGTGCCACACAGCGTAAAGGAAGGATATGCCTGCAGATGTCAGCACTGTAGGTACCGGTGAAGATGGTGAAGCTTACCAGCCATGAAGAGATGGTGTGTTGCCAAAAAGGTGTAGTTGACGAGATGTACGCGGTGCAACTGTCGATACAATTTCAGAACCTTCTGACCGGCTTCAGCTACCTTGAGGAAAACAAGATCTTCGTCTTCGCGCTCCTCAAGATTGCTCATGGAAGGACTGCCCATATCTGAGCCGGTGTTGCCCAGTTCTTCTTGTAGACCAGAGGGAACGACCAGGCTCTGTCGGTACAGCATAATCAACGCTTGCCAGTAATTAAGCTCCAGAAACAGCGGCGAGAATTGCACGCCGGCATCAAGCTGTGTCGGTGCAGAGTCTTTCCACTCCAGTAACCGTCTATCGATATCTACGCGCCACGCGCGGAACGACTCAAAATTGATCAGGAACGGCGAAGGCAGCTTGGTATGCATAAACTCATTGGTCTGGTTGGCACCACTCGCTCTTGCCTGCTGTGCCTGCCGATGTTGTAGGACTTGCAGGATTTCAGACTGCAGTAGTCTTAACCGGAAGTAATGATGGGCTACAATCTTGTATGTCGGTTTCTCTTGGTGCACTGGCGGTTCCAGGAATCCTTCCTTAGTGATGTAGCGATCATCGAGGAGCGAAGGAAATTCGGTAGTCACGATTTGGTCTGTAATGCCCTATGCACCTGTTAGTCACTGCAGCCAGTTTTGAGAGCACGAGACCATGTTGGAAAGTCGGTATCGACCCCCTGGTGAAGCCTGCCGCACATGCATGCGGCATCGTAACATAACCGACATGATCGGTAGTACCATACGAAGATGAAGACCCAGGAGAGTACTTACGAAAGGTCTGCCAACACATGTGCTGACGAGCCTGTCCAACGAGTAAACGCACCACCACAAGCGTCTCCGCAGGTCTCTGACCCACTGTCTGCGGCCCCTCTCTTTTGCATCTATTTTCGAAGGGTTCCCGCCGCTGGCAGCCGTCGTGTTCCCGTTACCCTCAGTTTTGAAGGCGGCGGTTCCAGCAGACTGGTCTTCCGCACCCGCCCCGTCGATACCCACGCCATCCTCGTAATGCAACCCTAGGTCCACTCCAAGACGGACGGCAACGCCGACAATGTACCACAGCCCAGGGGCAACGGGTCTCAGCAGCGCAAAGCCCGCGAGCAGTAGCACAGCCTGCAGCTCCTCCAGGCCACCGCCGAAGCCGTCGGGACGGTCCGCTGCGGGAGAGGAACCCAGGAAGTTCTCTAGGTGCACAATGGCGGATGCGTGGTACTCCTCGGGCTGGTGCTGGTGGCCTGCAAGTCGCCGCTTCTTGCTACTCGGCGGTGATGATCGTGATTTTGTTGGTGAGCGCCCGTGATCCGACGTCGGCGAGCCCTCAGAGTCGGAACTGCCTAAGATGATGCCAGCGCCTATGGCAAACACGATGTTGAGCATGTACGACTCTCGTGATGTGCGGTGCCGTTCACCGGAAGCGTACACGCGCTCAAACATTTCCATAAACTCGCCCCGATGCAAGATGGGGATCTGTGGGTTTGCGTGCTCAAAGTACAGCTCAACAAGACGCGACCCGAGCTCTCGGTCTGGGAAGGGCGCCTGGCGTATGGTAGGTTTGGTTTGCAGGCCGAAGAAGGAGTCGCGCATCGAGGTGCCGCTGTCCACGACATTGCTCGTTACTTTGGCACCCCGGTTGCTGCCGCGCTCAGAGGAGGAGCCTGATACCGAGCTCTTGACGGCAGCAAACACGACGCGTGCAAAGGATATGCCGGATGTGGAGCCCAGATATCGCGGATCACTGGCGCCTTGCACCGAGACCATTCCGATGTTGGACACGAGCTTGGTGAGCTTCTCGCGATCGTACTTGTCGCTCTCCTCCTTGGCCTGGGCAGCCGAGGGTTTGGTATTGCCATTGCGCGGCGGCGGCGCAGCGGATATGGGTCGTGGGGTGGCGGCGCCATTGGAGGCAAAGGCCGGATTGAAGTCGTCGGCCTCTTGGAAGGGGATCGAGTTGTCGCGCAGGAGCGACTCGAGGTAGGCGATTCTGGTTTCGCAGTAGAATACATAGCTGTAGCGCTCGTCAGTCGTAGCCGAGGCGACCGCCAATAGCTCCCCTCCGTTGTGCGTACCTGCGCGGAATCTCACGCTTGGTGATGGGATCGTAGCCGACGCACTTGACGCCGGCCTTGTCGCATGAGGCGCACGAGGGCAGGCGCTGGTCGCAGCGGTTCTTGCGCAGCCGGCAGCGGTTGCAGGCGCTCACATTGCGGAAGGAGCTCGACGATGACGAGGAAGGCGCGGTGGGCGAGGCAGGCTTCACTGTCGATACGGACGACTCTGAGGGCGAGGGCCGGTCGCCGTCATGAGACGCCTCGTCCAAGGAGCGCTTGAGGCCGCTCATCAGGGCGCATGGCAAGAAAGTCCGCAGGGTTCGGGCTAGTGACAGCTCGCGCACGTCTGGCGTCTATTCTCCGAGCTCTCACTGAACGGGCGGGCAGCCTTCTTACTCCCCCGCACTCTGGATTAGGACGTCAGCGACAGCGTGAATAGGGCTGCGGATTGCGATTGCACGGGGAGGATGTCTTCCATTCTCCCAGCGGCACGCCGTAGTCGTCGCTTGCTCGTGGATGGCTAGCTGGTCGGCTACGGGCCTTATCTCTCCAGCGGAAGATAGGCGTGGGCGGAGTGTGGGTGCGGCTGCACGTCATGCTCGCCATGTGGGTAGACGTCTACTCTGCCATGCGGTATGGGGTGCGTCAAGCATCAACCTGTTCAAGATTCCATCTTCCTCCTCCCTCGCAGTTGCGTCATCGCTCAGCTACACATCAGTCCTGAGGTTGACATGGCTGCGGTGCTGATTGCAAGCCCGCGTAGTATTACTAAACTGCCTCGGCCTAGGTAAGCCGCCGTCGCGATCCTTCAACACCCAGGGACCACAAAAGGAAGAAGTTACTTTCGTCACTGCACGCACATATATGCCGTCCATGACCTCGTGATACCGTTTCATTGCCGAAGCAGCTATGCAAGGCGTCCGGTATCCGCATGTTGGCGGTCACTGACTCGCGATCCCCGTTGCTCCTCCACGTGCATGAAGCACACCGATCCAAGCACGTGTAGAAGGCAAAAGGAAGCATCCGTAACGTACAAGGGACCACTTCGACAATGCAAATTACCCACTACACCTGTTTTGCCCCTTCCGCTTAATCTTCAAGACAGACGCATTGAACTCACCGCTGGAGGCTTGCTCTGACTCGGATCCAGCTAATGCACTCTTCACGACGTACATGGCAAAACAAAGGTCTGGTGTTTGAGAAATCATCCAAATCATGAATTGGTGCTCGAGCACGCTAATCTAACATACAGTATAGCAAAGGAAACTAATAACTACTGGGGTATTCTGTTCTTGAGACAAACGCCGGCTCGGGGATGACCATTGCTAGTCTCCAATACAATCGAGCTTTCCCTTCTAATAGTGTTAACCCAAAAAATGCCGCCCGCGTAAATGATGTCGCTAAATCGCACCCATAATGATGCGCCGCGCGGGAGATGTAACCCTCATCTCTGCCGCGATAAAAAAAAAAAAGGTCTCTATAATCCGAAATTATGGTGTGAAAGGGAAGGTCGCTACCAGCGCGTCGACGCCGTGCAGAGGGCTTGTGCCACATCATGCAGGTCAAGGGGCGTCGTTACTGTTTTTTGGTCGTGATTGCGTGAATCTATTTGGAGAGGACGATCTCGATATCGTCCGGAGTAAGAGTGATGACGGACTCTGCATCTGAGTCGGAGTCGATGAAAGACTCCTCGTCTTGTGCAGCGAAGCTGGATCGCTTGGTCTCTGTGAGGGCGAAACCGGGGAGCCATCCGAGAAGAGCAACGGCGGCAATTGCCCACCAGGCGAGGCCAGACATGTGGAGAGTGGTACCGAGGCTGTCAACGGCACCCGAGATCGTGGGACCGAAGCCGCGAGAGATACTAGCAGAAGACATGGCGACGCCGTTCAGCGTGCCGAGAACCTTCTTAGATGGGGACGAGTTTGCGAGGATGATAGCCAGGGATGGGTAGGAGAGCGATTGGAAGGTGACCTTGGCGACAAGCAGAACCGCAAGTCCAGGGATGCGCAGGTTCTCGGGAAGGATAGCCAGGTAAGGAGCAAGGAGGTACAGGAGTGGGTAGCAGGCGAGAGTGATCCAGAAAGTGCGGAGGCTGCCGAGCCTCTTGCTGACCCAAGGGAAGAGAATGACCTGAGCGAACATCTGGAGGAAACCTTGCACTGCGAGGAACGCGCCGGTCGTTTGAGTAGACCATCCGAAACCTCCCTCAAAGCGGAAGGGAAGGTGTTGGCTACCCTCGGTTGGTACATGCTTGGACATGAGAATAGGTAGAAGCTGCTCTAGAGAGATGGTGTGGAAAGCAAGAATACCATAGCACACTACATTCAGGCACACTTGCTTGGTGAATGCTTGTCGGAAAGTCGGCGCTGGCTCGAATTGCTTGTCCAATTCGAATTCTGGGACCTCTGAGATGGAAGTTCGTGTGCTGCAGAGAGTAGGCGAAGTGTCGGTGCTGCGGTAAGCCTGTACGTTGTGGTCGTGGTCGCTCAACATCGAGCGCATCTCGTCAAGCGAAGCATCCTTGTCGTCAAATCTCGCATCTGCGTCACGCTTCCACAGCTTCTGTAGAAGCCATTGCCCCGCGTCGCGGCCTCGATCCTGGTCGTACTTGCGATCCTCGTGGGTCTCTTCCAAGAACAAAATACCGACAGTCAGGCCGAGAACGACAAAGCCGGTGCAGACCAAGTTTGGAAGAAGGAACGGGTACGTTTCGAAGATGGTGTCCTGGAAAAACGGCATTACGTTAGCGGGACGAGCGAGCAAGCCGCCAAGCGCTCCGCCAATGATGGTGCTACAAAAAGCGGTCAGCGTGGACAAGTCGGGCTGCTAGGAAAATATCTTACCCAAGGCACCAGACAAAGGGCATGATGGAATAAGCGCGCGCTATGGAAAGTCAGTCGTGCGCGGCGTATAATTAGAGTTATGGCAAAACTCACGCTGATGTCGCTCGTCCGTAACAAGCTCTGCGACAGTGGTCTGGAGAACGCCGATGTTCCTGCATATTCGGTTAGCGAGGCTCAGACGCTAGATCGAACTATGACCTCACCCGTTAAGCAAACCCCCGAGAGCCCGCGCAATCAACGCCATTGGTAGGCTCTGGGAAAAGCCGAAGAGCAACATGCTCAGCCCCGTCCCAAAAAGACCTCCAAGTAGGACCTTCTTCCGTCCTACCCGATCACTCAGTCGGCCCCAGAAAATGCCACTGACGCATTCCATGAATGCGAACGAGGATGTGACCATGCCCGTGTACATGGAAATTTGGGCGGTGGAATGTCCGGTCATGAAGGATTCGACCATGAAGTATGCGTAGGGAAATATCGACATGAATGCGATTGGTTCGCATATCCGGCATAACGCTACCGTCGTTAGCGACTTTCGTGTGCTGTTAGATCATGGCATGCTGCTCACCAAGTACGGCCATCTGTCGGGTTGGGAAAGGTGTTATATCGCTGCCGGCGGCAGCTGCCACGCCATACCGAGCCATGTTGATAGTATCGAAGTCGAATGTAAGGTGGTGTGCAGGTATAGAGGTGGAGGTCGTCGAAGAAGAATGTCAAATACTATGACAGCAGGTGGTGAATGTCAAGTGAAGTGGGAGTCAGCTGTGACAAATAAGACATGTGCGAGTTTGCGACAGATTAGTACCTCCAGGGCTCAGAGGTCAGAGTCAGTTTGCAAAGGACGCGAGCGTCACAGGGTATATAAGGAGCAGCAAGATTTAAGTGGCGTCCTGAAAACGGATAGACCACTGGGATGAGCAAGGATTGTGGCGGCGGGGAAGAAACGGAGAACAAGCGGTGATGGCAGTGGGTATGGATACGTAGTGTGGGCGGATAGGGACAGCGGAGGGACCAGCGAATGTAAAATGAGTAGCGGATCCGTGATGCCATCGTTGCTACGAAACAGCCCACCGTCTGTCGATAAGCGACCGGAAAATGCAGTGCTGGCAGCCGAGCTGTACCTAGCTCTGTTTTTTGTGACTCCATGTCACCGGACGGGCTCTGTGTGAGCATGCGAGAGCGAATGCAGGCCCCTGAAAGTGGGCCAGGGCTGGGCTGGGGAAGCTTTCTGCTCATCGAACAAACCGGTCCGGGTTGGGCGGAATCCACGACATTGGACGAGCTAGAAGGAACCGAGTAGGGCGGACCAGGGAGAGTTGCAAGAGCGTTGGACGTGGCTCGTAAGAGGAACAGGATCAACAGAGCAACCCGACTCCCCGGGACCCAAATCCTCGGCGCTAGAGATGCCCGCATGCCTCTACCGACATTCACAGGCACTAGCGCGCTGAGTCGCGCCACAGCAGGGGGGACCCTGTCGCTCTGTGAACGACATGGCAACATGCCGGCGACTTGCGGCTTGCTTTCCTTCCCTAAACGGACACGGCGGCTCAGAGGCCGATGCCCCGCCAGCAAATAGGACGTCGTGCCGCCAATGGTGTAGAACACAAGGCGATGCTAATTTTCGCAGCGCCCATTTCAGGGGCACCAGGACACCAAGCCGCGGTCAGACTTTTGACGTGAGGCGAGTCAGAAGATTCGCCGCAGAATTTCGAGAAGCAGCTTGGGCCATGCAGCTGGGGCCCTCGTTGTCATTGATGATGAGCGTCTGTCATGGCATCATACCTTGCTGCTTGATTGCTCCGACAAACCCCCAAAAAATAGCGGTGTACTGCATGCCTATTCGGCAGATGGACACCAACCGGTCACGCGGCAATGCGCATTAGACAACGTCGCTTTGTTGCAATGCCTGGCGATCCGGATGGTCGTCAGCGCCGCAAGGCACGAGTCGCGGCGCTTGAATGGCCGAGGAGGACGACGCAGCGCGTTTCGTATCCCTCAGATCGCGACCTGGCACTAGGCGTGCGGCGATTTCATTTGCTGCCCCAGGTATCATTTCTCTGCCCCCCTGTCCGGTCAGCGTGGTTTCGAAGCTTCCCACGCTTGCGCATTGGGCCCAACCGGGTCGCAGGACGTGGCTTGCTGCTTGCATCTGTCATTGCTGGTCACACATCGTGATTGCATTCTCATCAGTCATCAAGGCATCATAACCCTAGGACCCCCATCAGCTGACGAGGCTCTGCGCCCTTCTGCGGCAACGTAGCATCTGTACTGCTGCCCATTTCAGACCGCTTGATTAGGTTTTGCCAGCACTCCCATTTCCGGTGGGCCCCGGACATGCTTCCGTCATGTGCTGTAAGTGAGCTGTCGCTGTATACCAGCGATCTCTGCTTGCTGGTGCAAAGGTGTCCAGGGCACAACGGCTGTTTCGACGCAACCTGGCCTAAGCTGTCATGGCGGTGTGGATATGTAAGGCTGGCCTGCAGATTTCCACGCGAGGACAGGGTTCGCAAAGAGATGGAAGCGTCTGAGACAGCCACCGCCTTTTTTAGCGCCTCTAGGTTGACGCCCCCTGGCCCTCTTATTGCTCTGATGGAATCCTCCGAGAATGACACCATGCTTCTTTGCTCTTAGGCAATAGCATAACTCATAGCGTCGTGCCGCGACGAAGATGACAGCAGATGCAGGCGGCGTGGGTTGGAGAGATTTCGGAGGATTGGGGTGTTCACGCGCTTGTCGGCACGAGTGTACAAAAACGAAAAGCCAGCCTTGAAACCGGCAGCGTGGGTCGATCGGAATGATGCTGCCCGATCATTCTGCATCAGGTAGATGCTCGATGCGGCGTCGACTCTACGTGCGAGGCTTTGTCTGCCTTCTTTTGCTCGGTTGCGACGACGTGTAATACTGTCGCCTTAGGTTACCCATTATGGGCTAACTGGAGCCAGCGCATTTCGACCCGAGAGTTGTACGACGTGTGGTCATCAATCATCACCATTGCGGCACAGCGTCTCGAAATAAGCGTAGGAGGGCGAAAGTTGATTATCCTGATGCTGGTGTATAGGCTGGCTCGGCAAGCGCAAAGCGGGATGGCTAACCTCACGTCCCGACACAGGCGTTTCGAGACGACATAGGTGTGTGTGAGCCAGTTCTGCCCTGACTCGCCAGTGCCAACGGCGCATGCGGTCATGCACCCTCTCCGGGACTCTGACGTGAGTCCGGTGGTGTGCGTTCAGCCGGATCGTTGCGAGTGTGCCGGCACAGATGCTCGGTCGCAACATGCGGACAGAGTCTTGTCCCAGGGCCGCGCATGACGTCCCGCGTATGTCTGACATAGATGGACGACGGGACTGGAGCGGCAGCCCGGTATGGGGCGGGTGAGGAAGATGCATGCAGTGTTACCGCGAATATATCCAGACGTGGTGTAGGGATGGTGTTCGACAGGGCATTGCATCCACCGAATAATCATCAGCTCGACCTAATCAAACACCACTCACGAACTGCCACGTTGATGGGCAGCCGAGATCCCACGCGATGCTGCCATACGCGCATCTCCTTTCGCGACCCGGTGAGATACAGAATGGTGTTGGTGGTGTTGCACGCTCAACGAATGGCAGGCGGGGAAGCGCGTTATACTCAAGCAGGTGAGAACGCAGATCGGCTAGCACTAGCGTCGAACGCGCTTCGGCTCTCTATCGCAGGCGCCGTGCTTGCAAGATGCCGAACGACCTACAACCATCATCGCTGCTCTCGAGATGCCGTTGTCCGTCTCTGCGTCGGCTCTCCCGTCGTTTCGGAAGCAGCATCTTCTCGTCGAGTTGTGAGTCGAGGCACACGGCTAGCAGCGGCGTTTCCTAACTCTGCACAGCACCCGTCTGCGCTACGCACAGCTGGATGGCGTTTTCTTGAGCATCACGCCCGGCGACCCAACACTGTGGGTAGGTGTAATATTCGTGCAGAAAGGTAGGCTGTTCCATAGGGCTACGCCATGGTGTTGCGTTCCTTGCAACGTTATTCACGTTTGACAGGACCATATGCGCCAGCAGTCTTACGCTTCCAAATCTCCTTCCCGCCCAGCTATCCTGCTATACCCCCCCTCGTGACTTTTTCTACCGATGTCTTTCACCCACTGCTCACGCCACTTACCACATATACTTACACGACTGGCTCCGCCGACACGGATACCGTCAGTGCCACGGATGAGGAGCGGCTGCCACCTGGAGGCTTCAGTCTTCGGCACGGCTTTCCGCACTGGTTCGGCAGAGCTCGAAGATCTGTACCGAACTCTCGCGATGTCAGTGGATCTTCAAATGCTTTTCCCGTGCGGTCCGACTCCAACGTCACGTCTGGCGTCCTTGGGGCCTCTCAGTCTACTGCGGAGTACTCCATTGTGCGCATGCTAGAGTACATCCGCTCGACCTTTAGTGAGGAGTCAATATTGGACTCGCTTCCGTTAGAGGCTGCTGCAAACCCAGGCGCTTATCATGCGTGGCGGGCGCATCGGGCTCCGATATTGCAATCTCAACTGTCAGACCGAGCAACTCCGAG
The DNA here is from genome assembly GCF_020736505.1 of Alternaria rosae. Taxonomy (NCBI): domain Eukaryota; kingdom Fungi; phylum Ascomycota; class Dothideomycetes; order Pleosporales; family Pleosporaceae; genus Alternaria; species Alternaria rosae. Next base: position 13,372 of record NW_025763587.1, read on the forward strand.
TCCCGACCCTTCTACGACGGATAAATCAGAAGGTACATCTGCATTGGGACGTAATCGGCGTCCTGGAGAGTGGAACTGGGAGGGAGTCTGGGAGGAACGCGTAAAAAAAGCAGTCAAGGCTAGTATATCGGAACCAGTCCTGTTCGGCGCTGGCGCTGGAGAAGACATAGTAGGTCGCAACAATATTTGACGAAGCCATTACTTACTCCTGTGATAGATTCGCTTTCGCGAGGCGGACGATGAGATGCACGAGAAGATGAAGAGGCACTTAGAAGTGGCTGCCGCACAATTGGGCGAGGCGTAATCGCTGGGTCATTGCTTGGATCATGGACGGCATCGGTTTCCTAGATGAAACATGAGCACGAAATGCACTACAGAAGCTCAGCATCGTTTTGAACGCGTCTTGATGCGAGATCGTGACTGTCTACTTTTCAGATTCAGGAAAGAGCATCGTAGGTTTGTTGACTCGCCCACCTCGCACCTTCCTGGCTTGTAGCAGTGCCTCTCACCTTCAGACCTCACCCCACCGTTGGACTGTCAACCTCTGTTTCCACATCCCACTCTTACATCTCAACTTGGGCATTGCCTACTCTTCTTATCTATCTCCGATATTCCGTTTGCCATCTGGCGACACTCTTGATCGAAAGGCCCCGCGCGCTCAAGGAACTGGAGGTGAACGTGAGCGCAGCGCGGTGACTGGGCTTTTATTTGTGCCTAATTGGGACGCGTCGATAATGATCACAACAACAGCAGCAGCTGGCAGCATCTTTCTGGACCGCACACCTCTCTGCCCACCTCCCCTCCACATCCAGAAGAAGTCGCGCAAAGCTACTTTCCGAAAGCGAATATTTCGTAAGTCAACTCCTACCTATAGCGACGATCAGTACGTGTCCGGTCCGCTAGACGACATCATCGACGAGATCAAGAGCGATATCTGGGTGTCCCCACCCGAATACAGCTTCAACTCACCCGTCTTTGATTGGGCGAACCCGCCCAGAGCACCTTTGTCGTGGACCGTAACACCTCTGCCTGTTAGTCGCGCTCCGAGCGACCAACCTCTTACGATGCGCAAGAACAGAAACAGTCGGTCCTCAGCCTCAGGATCCAGCTTTGGAGATCAGATGGCGTTCTCGCGCAAGAACAGTCAAGTCGAGCCCGAGAATGGCGGTCCGGTACGTTCTATGCACACCACTGCAGTCACCCTTTGGCCGTTGATCGATATGGCGTCCAACGAGCCTGCGCACCCTCTCTTCGTCGCCGATAGCGCTGAACACATGAACGCGCAACAGGCTCTCGAGAAGGCGGTTAGCAACACTGAAGGTAGCACCGAACCGCTGAAGCGGCGCATGTCATCAAAGCTTCGACTATTTACCAGTGGTCTACCTCTCTTACGTCGTCACAACACTGGAGAGACTAGCGCTGGTATTAGCGAGTCGCCGGATCCAACGTCTCCTACGACAGCTACAGCGCTTGCGGCTCACGATGAGGCCGGAGAAGACTCAGAGGTGAAGCACCCAGACGCTGAAGCTTTCGGGGCTTACCTGCTGCAAAACGCCCGCAAGTAAGTTATCACCTGCGAATTGGTGCAACAGTCACTAACAATACCCAGCGGAGACGAGTTCACCTCCCTTATGGGATGCATCTCGAAGCGCATTCCTTCCCCGACTGACTTTGATCATGAGGCTTCAGAAGCGCAGGTGTCAGACTCAACTTTATATCTGCCGACAACCCTGCGGGCAGCGGTAAGACTGTTTCCCGAGGTCAAGCTCCTCACCGAGGAATACCAAGACATCGGCGTTGCTATCGAAATTGAGGGTGTCCTGCACAACCGAAAGCCTCTGCCCGACGCCGGTATTGATGTGATCTTCGTGGTAGACAACGGGTCAGTGCCTGCATGATGGGGTCGATGATGCTAGCTGACATTGTGTACAGCTACTATGTGACTCCGGCTTGTCTCGAGAGGTCACTAGATGCGGTTAATGGAGCCTTGGTAAGCCACCATCGCTGATGCTGCTCAGAAGCAATCTGCTCACTTGTTTAGTATCATCTTGGCCCTAAAGATCGACTGGCGCTGTACACTACTCACTGTACCCACCTTGATGTCACCGGAAACAGGCCAGAGGTGCTTTATCCAATTCGACCCGTCTGTGCAGATGTCGATGAGATCTTCCGGGATTTGACGTCTAGGATCGCACATTCTGGTTCGCAGCTTTGGCATCCGCCTCGTCCAAACCCCTCCATGACTGATGTCATCCTTGGCATCGCCGGATCTATGGCGGCCGAGCACCTCAAGGCTGGTCGAACTCATGTCATCGTGCTGTCTCCTGCGGCTCATGTACTGCACAAAGTGTCGAAATCCTTCCCGGATATCTACATTCATTGCATCAATCCTGCGTTCCTCCCATATCGCCGCAAACCGGAGTTCCAGGATACCATCTGTCTTGAAGACTGCTGCAAGAACATTTTCGCTAGCAACTGGTCCAAGTATCAGTCCACGTCCGGTCGCATCAAGCGCATCTTGAAGAATGCTCGCTCTGAGAAACCCGTCGGCGAACTGACTGACTTGAAGGTCGACCTTCGGACCAAAGCAGGTTGTGAGATCCTCACTTTCTGTGGTTGTAAGGAGATTCGCCGACTGTTTCCAGGACAAGTGCACAATCTCTTCGTCTGGATTCGCATCAACAAGGCTGAGACTCGGGGCGTCAACCTCAACTCCGACAACCCCATCCTCAACTCATGCCTTGACGCCAATGGACTGAGACAGGAGCTGCAGAACTGTGTTAGTGTTGGTGCCACCAAGGTAAGCCCTCTCGACGTGCAGCTACTGCATCGCAGCTCACTCCACCCGACACGATCTTGGATGTATACGGAGGTTCCGCTTGTCCTCACCCGCGAGCTTGGCGGGTTAGCGCCGCTCCTGGATACATCCATGGAGTTCTACAAGCGTCAGCTTTTCTGCAACCTTTCTCGAGTGCCGGCGGACGAGGCTAAAGTCGTGGCTGAAGCAACCCTTAGCACCCTCCCGAGGAATCATGAACAAGCAAACATGCTACTGGAGCGCATGTCGCACGAGATCAAGCTTCACTTGGCGATCCGCAAGTATGAGAAGGAATACCGACAGAGGCTCCCGCTGTGCCCCGGTCCCACTGACATCGAAGCATCTCACAAGTGGCTTCGCGAGTTGTGGGCTTGTAGGAAGAACAAGCGCAGCGGCTCAGATGTTGCCTGATGCCTGTCTGCGAGCATATCTGCGATTCATCAAACTATAGTGGTGAAGGTCGGTGGTGGCTGTCAGCGCCTTTGTTTTTGGCTCGAAGCTGACGGCCAGAGGGTGGAGGGGAATACTGGCGATGCATGTGTTGGAACAGCGAATCTCGCTTTCGACTTTGGTCCATTGAAGGCCAGTACGATCTGGAACGATCTGTAGGATACACATCTGGCTTTCACGTTCTGGATCATCGTCTATGAGGCGCGGAGGAAGCCGCATCTTGCCCTGGAAAGCCCAGGCCGCACCATCCGAAAATGGTTCGCTGGGGGAATTTTGGGCCCCGGATCTTCTACGGTCCCAAAATTACGATGTACACACACTATTAGATTATTACCCCAGTGCGAACCATGAGCATCAAACGAGAGATCATCTTGCATACGAGATTGCAAATCTCCTCGTGCGGTTAATCGCCGGATGACGTTTGCGTTTTTGCTTTTTCGTTTCATCCCATATGCAGGTCGTCGTTTCTTTCTAGATGTAGAATCTCCCCGGTCGAACTCGGCTGAACACCCTCTTTGTCCACGGCAGGGCTCGGAAGTGGGAAAGAGGGCTGGGAAAAAGCAAGGCGAGGGTGCATCGGAGTCTACTCCGCCCAGTGCCCAGCCTGCATTCTGCAGCTCGATCGCGAGAGGGTTCGGAGGCCATTTCGCGGTTCACCGCCACCGCCGCTCAAACTGCACGATGCTAGCGGCGCATGTACGGACGAAGCTGAGATGCGAAAAACAAAAGATACATGCACCATGCACAGTGCACGCGATCCCTGAACCCAGACTTTTCATGATTCCGTTCCCACAAAACGCAACACCATCGTGCATGCAGCAGCTCACAGACGCGCAGACGCAGACAGGGTAAAAGCAGGTGCCGCATATACCCTCCGAGGCCTAGCATTGTCCCTCCGACAATCGCGTGCCGCTGCGAGGAACAAGCACAATTACCCTGACTTTGGCGCCAGCGTATAAGCTCGCTGCTATCAGCCGGGGAGTTGCCCCGGCGCCCGGCAGCCATGTACGCGTGGTAGTCGGGCGCCGATGTATGTAGGGATAAGGTTTGGGGCTAGCTGACGCGACGGCAGACGGGCCTTGTGGATGGATGCCCAAAGGCTGTTTTGGGGTAATGGGAATGGGGTACTCGTTGAACTTTGAATACGAATCGGATCGTACGATGAGCATGGGTTTGAGGTGGTGCTGGCGTGGGAGTAGATGGGCGAAGGGTACCCGGTAGCGTGTTGTGTGTGGGTTTAGTGCGTGGGAGGGTTGCATTGGCTTTGTTCTGGTGAGATATTATGTTTCCGGTGATGCATGTGGGTATTTGCAAGGAAGCAGTGTACAATGTGTATGCAGAGGGTTGTGGCTGAGAGGATTGCATGAGGCTCTCACCGCAAGAAAGTGATGCACGATGCATTGACCGAGAAGAGTAAGAGCGTCGTATTGTTGTTCTGTTATGCAGAGATAACATGGATGGTTGTACTGACATTGCCATTTACCTTATGCTATTGCTATACGACAGACGACTACATACATGATTGACACGGCCAATTATACAGTGTAGGTAAGGCCTTCGACTTGTATTAAGTAGGATTAGAAACTAGCTATACAGTACAGATTCTATATACAAAGAAGTGTTTCTGTAGCGCAGTAAATGGAGTAGCAGTGCAAAGTGACATGATCTAATGTATATAGAGCTTCAAGAAAGACGCCCCAGTAAGACCGTTGGAAGTGTAAGACGCATGGGATGCGTGGTGGAACGCTTCGTTCGACATCGGGCGTAATCATAATGACAGCCCATTGTACTGAAACTTGGAAGATACAGCTGTCGCCCGGAATATATCGACAGGCGACGAAGACTTCAAGGAGATATACTGCATGCAAAACCGTGGCCAAAGCCAAAAGGAAAAGCTCAAAACTTCGTCCCCACATCTTCAGGACACCATCTCGAGACCCCCTCTACCCTCCACAAGATAGAATCGCGATATCCAATCCCAAGTCCAATGCCTTTCTTATGCTTCTTCGGACTCGCTGTCTCGTCTCTCATGTCGCTCATGCTATTCACTTTGGCAAGAAGACTCATTCTCGGTCCCTCAAAACTCTTGTTCGAATTGACAATGAAGTTCGTCTTCACCGTCAAAGGCGACGAAGTAGGAGAGGAGTACGTCTTGTGAGGCGGAACCATGAGTTGACCGTGGCCAGCCAAGGGTGTCTTGCGGCGGAGTTGAATCAGCGATCGTTTCTTGAGAGGAGGCGGAGGGGTGAGATTTGGTCGTGGTGGAGTGAATTGATGCCAAGGTGGTGTTGGCGGACGTGATGACATGAGACTGGATGAACCGTTTGAAGTGCGTTTTATCTCTTCCCAGCCTTTGTTCCGAGGCACGGAGGTGATTGTTGGGGTTGGAGATGATGGCTGGACGAAGTATGTGGACTGGGTTATTGTTTTCTCGCTATCTGCTCGTTCGGAATGTGGTGGTGATGGGATGTTGTTGGGCGTGAGTGGCGTGTAGGCGTATTGGTCGTCTTTGTATGTGGAGAAGAGGATGCTACCAGTTGATCGAGGTTGTGTAGCTGATAGTGACTTTGCGGCTGCTATGCTTGGTAGTGAAGCCATGGACGTTTCGTCTTCTGACAGTATTGTAGGTAGATTTGGTCGCAACGGTGCTCTGCTTATAGGTGCTGGTGCATATACCATCACTGAATCTGGCGTTTCCGATCTTACATCGACTGGCAGAAGAAGGTCATGTTCGATTGGATCCGGAAGAGGATCGTCGGCGTGTCCCTCTCTAATAGATGCTAGGATCTTGCTCGCCCGACGCCAGGAAGGAGATATTGGTGGGACGTTCCTCGATTCGGAGTCTGGCGAAGGACAGCCACGAAAGCTCCTCAATGACCTTTGGCTCCTGACACTGCTTCGTCTCGACGATACTGAATGACTACGTTTCAAGCTGCAACCATTCATGATTGGACTTAGAGTTGGCGAAGGAATGTGGTGGTCGCCAAAGAGTGGTGTCAGAGACGCCGGTACAGGAGGAAGAGGTCTTTGCGGACCTGCGGCATACTTTTCCGCCGCCGCAGCAAGAGCAGACCCAGTTTCACTGGGCGAGGCAATTGCATCACTACTTCTCCAGTCCATGAAGGGGTCTTCAGGATCTGCAAATGGATTACCTGGGTCACTGTAGTTCTGCCCATCAATGTTAAACCAACTGCGAGGATCGTACTCCCGAGAGTTCTTCGGCACACGAGGCGGTGTTCTGCTTCCAGTGGAAGGCAAGCCACTTGCTCCACCAGACATGAAGATGAGTGCGTCATGGGACGCACTGCCACTGCCACCGTTCCCGCCAAGTGAAGGATCGTACAAGTACGCCTCTTTGGGGTAGATACCCGACGAGTTACCGCTTCCACGCTTTGCCGCATGAATGGCGTGGTAGCGACGAGCGACGAAGATCGCGGCGACTATAGCAAGTAGGATCCCAGCAGTGCTTCCTATAGCAACCCCGGCAGTCTCCTCTGGGGTAAGTGGCTTTGAGGGTGGAGCTGCGGCGGCCACTGTCTCGGTAGCACTGCTGGTGGGCGCGTTGGTCAAAGTTCGGGTCCTCAGGGTAGTGTCGTAGATGTTTGTAGACATCGAACTTATACTCGAGCTAAGTACCGAGCTCTCAGTCCTCGTCTTCGTCTTGGTTATGAAGCCGCTGAGCGACGTAGGAATAGAGAGAATAGCGGATGTGGCGGTAGATAAGAGAGGACTCAATGTAAACATGTCGCGCAAGGTACCTGATCCGGTCTCTTGGGAGCTGATGACAATACTAGCCGTAAACAATGGTGGGCTGGAAGTGGGAGTTCCGCCAGTGGCGCTGGAAGTTGAGCTGTTCGTCCACCCAGTAGGGGCCGTTTGAAGCGGAGGTTCAAGTGGAAACGGTAAAAGCCCCATGTTAACGGAGGATGACGCAGAGATTCCTAAAGCGGGGGTTGATCGTACAGTGGTTGTGTCGCTCAACCAAAGCGGTGCGTCTGAGATCTGCGCCGCCTGACTGGATGTGGCAGTGCTCAGGGTCTGACTAGTCGTAGACACGATGAAGGTTTGTGTGAAAGAGCCAGATAAGCCGAAAGATGACGAAATCATAGCAGTACTAGAGAGGCTGCTTGCCGCTGAGTATGTAGTTGCGAAAGCCAAGGAGGAGGAGACGGTGCCGTTTCCTGGTGCCGACAGAGATATCGACTCAGTTGTCCGCGCTGACGTCGTAGCAATTGAGCTTGCTGGCCTTGTCATGTTGCCGTTAATTGGATTGATGGGTATGGGTTGCGGCCGAATTGTGGTTCGAGAAGTAGTGTCTTCGAGCTTGGAGGATGCAGGAATGGTAACGCTGCCGCCCGAAGTCGAGCTATCGATCCGAGAGCTGCTAGATTGGACAGATGCGGTCACATTCGTTGCAGGAGCCTCGTTTGTTGTTACGCTAGGCTGAGCAGAGCTTGGTGGTATGCCCACGATCACTGAGCTCATAGAAGCTGCCAAGGATGCTGTTGTAGAAGTAATGCTCGCCAGAGGGAGTGAACCACTGGCGAGAGTCGGGGTTGATGAAGAACTGATTACACTGCTTTCGAGATGGGCTGACGCGGAGAGTGTTGCTGCCGACGTGTTAGATAATGCATTGCCCTGACCCGATGGCAGATTGGCATATCCTGTTGAAGCAGACGATCGTGCTGGTTGAGATGCGACACTGGTTGGTGTGGCCGCGTCTGTGGACGAAAGAGATGCGAGACTGCTGCCTCCAATGACCGCCGGAGCGGAGCTTGAAGCCACCCAGCTAGCAAGGCTAGACACAGAATATTCGAGTAGTTCTGTAGCCTTTGTGGGCTCACTGGTCGCTCCACCCTTTGAAGAGATCGAAGAAAGAAGTTTGCTCGAAGTGATCGCAGTAGCATCGACCGTAGAAGTCGAAGATAGAGGCTGCGAGGTCTGTGAAGGAAGTATCATCAGGCTTGATACAGCCGGAGGGGAAATGATCGCTGAGTACGTGCTGACAGGCAGAAGAATGCTTGACGCTCGTGATGAGTCCGCGATGACCCATGTTGCAGACGGGGTGGATATGCTCGTGGTCGACTTGACATCTGAAGTGACCGGAAGGACCTGAACTGTGGATGATGCGCGCGTAGAAGAAGAAGCTTCTGATGTAATCGAAAATGCTTGAGCAGGTATCGGTGTTTGTATTTGATCGATCAAAGAGATCAATGATGGTGCAGATAGCCGCTGCGTTCCTGTGATGACAAGGGATGTCGCTGCCGGCTCGTCCGCAGCAGAAGATGTAGCAGGCGCGCTACTACTTCCACTACTATATGGGCTCGTTGTTCTATCTGAGTATTGTTTCGTTGGATTTAATCTGCGAGAAGAGCTGGTCGTCTGGACAGTGGCTCTCGTCGGCGCGTTGATCTCGGACTTCGACGTCGTAATAGAGTCCACTGTTGTAGAAGTGTAGAGCGTCGATGTATCTGATGTGCTTAGGGTTTTTGGAATTATCTCTGATGTACTCGTGTCATTGCGAAAGTGCAAATCGCGCCGTGGAATTATAGGAGATCTTTCGTTCGTGAGATGTGTATTAGAGAGGCTTGCAGCTGCGTAACATAAGTAAGTGCAGTCATCTATCAGCGCTCCACTTACTCTTTGAACCTGATTCAACATCACTTGCAACTACCAAAGATGCAGTGCAACAAGCGAACAGAACACCCTCGAACCAACCCATTGCATGCTCACGAGATCTGAAACGAATGACTAGAGGAAAGCAAAGCAGAGTAACAACAACGAGGCGGAGGCAGCACGGCAGATACCCGGAGATGATGAAACAGACAACAAAGAGGCGACCTATAACTATTGAATCCCGCGCCTCTTGCCCAAAGGCCGTGGTCCTTCGTACGGTTGCACTTTGTTCGGACCGAGCTGGGTTAGGCGCGATGTACCTTGCATGGGTGCTGTAGGAACTGGGGCTGAGTCGACCACACCTTGCATACAACCCCGAGAATACTTACTGCAGCACCTATGATTAGCTCAGAATCCGGCTGTGGCGCTCGATCGTTCGCATATTGTGCATCAGCCGCCCGATCGTTTATAACAGTTGTCAGAAGTGGCAATTTGGTCGCATTACCCATGATGTGCTGCGCAAAATACCTTCTATTGACTTCGCTAAATTGACAGAAGAAGCCCTGCTGACTGCCGACCCCGATATTGACGTGGCGCAGCCCTCTCCAACCTCTACGACCTCGACAGTGCCTGTGCCGCTGATTCGGCTTCGCGCTAAAATTCCAACAAGCCTCTCGAAATTGCGGCGGGGCGTGTCTGGTTGGAACATGCAGTTCTCACTGACGCTGCTGGCCCCAGGCGGCTGGAACGGGTACGCTCCGTACCGCCCGTAGGAAGTGCCGCTCTTCCCTGTCATCACCGTGTCGAGGGAATCGTTCATGCACCAGTGGAGCCATCGCCGGTGACGACCTTGGCTTGGCTATCTCGAATAAGCTCCCCTATCCAAAGAGGCAGTGCTCGGATAATGGGAGTAATCGCTGGGCCAAGAATCAGTTGCCCACTCTTGACTGAGACTATCTGGTTGACCATGGCCTCGGCTACATCTTCAGGCTCCAGGATGTTTGCGCGAACACTTTTCAGCCCCGCCGCAATCGCCTCATGTGAGGTGATTGCTGACTTGGTCCAGTTGGGATGGACCATGGAGGTCTGGATCGTTGGACACTTGTAGCGATGCTTAATCTCTTGCGTTAATCCTTCGTGGAAAGCTAGGAGCGCCGCCTTGGTGGCGCTATAGTCTACGGCACCGGCGAGTGCAACGAAGGAAGCAAGACTTGCGACGCCCATGATGTGGCCCTTTTTCTTAGCAAGCATGTCTGGCAGAAACTCTTGGACGGTGCTCCAGTGACTCAGAAGATTGATGTCGAACATTCTGTTGAGGTTGGCTTGGGGGATGTCTTTTACAGTCCACGCGTTACCGATGCCAGCATTGTTGATTAGTATGGATGGTGAGCCCAAGTCGGAACGTATGGCTTCCGCCGCCTGATGGATGTTGTCTCGCGATGTGATGTCACACTTGTAGTATCGTACGAGAGCAAGCTCATCTAATATCATTAGTTTGAAACACAAGGATCCTGTGCCGCAACGGACCTTTGGTAAAGATTTCTGACAGGGGGCTAACGTCGAGCACAGCGACCCTGATGCCATGAGATGTGAGCTTCTTGACCACGCAACCTCCTATACCCGCCGAACCACCCGTGACTACAGCGACTTCATTCTTCCAATCCCAAATAGACTTGTCGGTCCTCCAGATCCATCGCCTTTCGGCAAAGCGATTGAGCACCGAGTTGAAGTCTACAAGGGCCCATATCGGCAACGCCCACTTGAGGTAGTAATGGAGGGTTACAAGCTGACTGCTGGAGAGACCGAGTTTCCCACCAAGTCTGAAGTACTCGGGTTTGGCAACTCTGAGTAGCACGGCTGCCAGTGTGAGCAAGGCACACCGGATCATGATGGGGCGAGTAGATGGGGCGTAAGCGTTTATTGAAAATGGGGGCTGATGGGGGTCGAGGCAGGTACTATGCAGGTACTGATACGAACTTCGGGGGCTTCCAAGAGAGGACAAAAGATAGGCAAACGATTGAACGCCTGTCCTAGGCAGAAGTAAATGCCTTAGAAGTCATATGTACTTTTGAGGTTTGCTGGGTACCGAGGCATGTAGGACTAGCCCGGACAAGCGTTGTAGATCATCGATCGGAACTGGAGCCGCCATTCGCTAGTCCCGCGACGCGATATTGACGATTGAAATATACAGGATTGAACGTATCTTCCTAACGACGCCACTTTCGCAACCAACGCATGTCGTTCGCTCGTCCGCATAGTCTGAGCGGTACGCTGACGCCGTTTCTGTATCCCGCGTTCCTCCACGTGCCACTTGCCTCGGCAGCGCGCAGATGTCCATTACGCAAACGCTTCTCGCTACAGCTCAGATGCAACTCCACGTCTGCTGAGCAGTCCGATGCGAATGCGAACGCTCAGTCTTCGCGATTAGATCCCACGGCGGACGACTATTCCCTCACGCCTTTTGCCGACCGATGCATTCTTACCGTTGAAGCTGGTGGCGGCGGCCACGGCTGCGTCTCTTTCTTGCGCGAAAAATACATTGAAGAAGGGCCTGCAAATGGCGGCGACGGTGGCAGTGGAGGAAATGTCTACATCCAAGCAGTCCGAGGCGAGACATCATTACATAAGCTTGCACGACGGCGACAGATCAAGGCTGGTAGAGGGCGCAATGGACAGGGCAAGGTCAAAGGTGGCGAGCGGGGGACCGACGTCTTGATCACGGTGCCTGTGGGGACTATCGTGCGCGAGCTACAAAGACACGATCCGGTGGCAATCATGGAGGAGGAGCACTGGAAGATGGAGCAGGCAACAGAGGAGGAGGAGTTGGAGGAGGGACAACCCAGCTATAGGAGAGACCGATGGCTGGTTTACCCCGGAACTGTACCCGCAGAGCTGAACAGGATCAAGTTCCCCAAACTTCCTCCGCCACGAAGATCGCATCTCGCAGCCCTCGAGCCGGAAGCGCCCATGTGGCTGGACTTGGACAAGCACATGGAGACGCCTTTGCTGATCGCAGCCGGAGCGATGGGTGGCCTGGGTAACCCGCACTTTATGACGCCGTTCAACAACAGGCCGAAGATGGCTACGCGCGGGGACGAAGGCCTGAAGATATCCCTACAATTAGAACTGAAGATTCTTGCGGATCTGGGACTGGTAGGGCTGCCCAACGCTGGAAAGAGTACGCTCCTCCGGGCCTTGAGCAACAGCCGTGCACGAGTCGGCAACTGGGCCTTTACGACCCTACAGCCAAATGTTGGCACTGTTGTTCTGGACGATCACAAGGGGCGACCACTTGTTAGGTCACGCAGACCAAATGGAGAGCTGCGAGAAAACTTTACTATTGCCGATGTGCCGGGCCTGATCGAAGATGCGCATCTAGACAAAGGGCTTGGACTAGGCTTCCTGCGACACATTGAACGCGCCGCAGTGCTCGCTTTCGTCATCGACCTCTCCGCCGGTGATGCCGTCGCAGCGCTCAAGCTACTCTGGCGCGAAGTGTCCGAGTACGAAACACTGCGCGGAAAGGAACTCAACGCCGAGACCGAGCGCAGGATGGTCACATACACACCCGCTGGTAGAGCACCACCGAGCGACGCATCCGACCTCCTCGACTCACCGCATTTGGATCCTTCACCGAAGCCTCTTCCCTTCCTGAGCACAACACCAATCTCGTCGAAGCCGTGGTTTGTTGTCGCGACGAAAGCGGATTTGCCGGATACGCAGGCCAACTTTGAGGCTCTTCGCGCGTATCTAGAGGAGGTGAGCAAAGGCGCACAACCCCATCCTAGTAACCGCAAGCATGCATGGCGCCGCAACGTACAGACTGTGCCGATTAGTGCGATGCAAGGAGAAGGTGTGCAGGTTATTCCGCAGTTAGTGATGGACTTGTTGGAGGAGTAGATATGTATAGCAATGATACCCTTGTCTCCTCTCTGGACATCTTTTTGGTCCTAGAGAATGCGTGCGCTTCACCTTGGACACAGGCCCTATGAATCTGCGCGGTATTGTTCCAAATTGACCACTTGCCCTGCATTCTGGTATTGAAATGTGCACGTCTTCAAATATAGATGTATGCATAAGACAACGTTTGGATGTCGCCACTATAACAACGACACTAGAGCGCTCCTTACCCATGTGCAGCCTCGCGAAGTGTAAGTGGGGTGGAGGGGTAAACATCACAGTCAGTTCCACTTGCCCAATTTTCTCGCTCGACTCCATTCACTATTCGTGATGCTGGCGCAAATACTGCTACTCTTGAACTGATTTGCATTGTATATGAAGGCGTCAAGTTGTTTTCCGTACATGTCGCGGACTGATATCCTTTGGTTGTAACTACACAGGTACTTGATCAAAGTATGCAGAGAGTTGACAGCAAATTTCAGGAACGACAAGAGATACTGCAAAGAGTATAGAGATATCTCGCGACATTGAACATTGCTAAACGTATGTGCGACAGGTCCAGTTACCATGCGCGAGGTACATATGTCAATGTTACCGTCAAGACAACTATGCAAACGACAAACGACAAACGCGCTCCAGAAATGACGAATCGTCGTCGCCAAACGTATACGTCAACCTGCCTACCACGCGTTGGACGGAGAAAGAGATGGTGAATATATTCTGAGTGTCGTATAGGCTGTTGTGACATAGCGACAGCGAATTGTTGCAGTACCGACTATGACTATCACGGCGGGCGAAGCCCGCCTATGATAGCCATTATTGCAGCGTCTCGAGACGCACAGGTCACCCGATGATTTCTGAGAGCTTTAGTGGTTCGAGCTTGATCCACTTCCAAGTTTTGGTGTTCTGGACCGCCACTGAGCCAGATCCAGGTTTTTCACGCGCTCGGGCGCAGCAGCATCAATGCATGCACTTTATATACATCTTTGTTTCCCACTCCTTCGCCTTCGGGCATTTGGTCAATTTGAAACGATACAGAGAAGATTAGCATGGCCCCTGCACTAAGGATGACACGCTCAATCAAAGAGAAGCTACCATTTTTTTGCTCTTTAGTCTGACTCCTGCGTCGAAGTTGGTACGCAGGTCTTGAGTTCGAGTCTCGCTACTGCGCTTCTTTTTGCGCTCTCTTTTGCCGCGCAACCCTTCTTCACTCGCAACAACGCTTAGAACACCACTTCTTTTGCACTTCACATTTTTTGACATGTACATCAGAACGTATTGGAATGTAAATCTCTTCGAGATATACCGTCTACTCCGGCGCCAGATCAAGAGCAAAAAAATGGTAGCTTCTCTTTGATTGAGCGTGTCATCCTTAGTGCAGGGGCCATGTTAATGGGGGGCGCCGCTGCGCGGCAGGCTGGCAGAGGCGGCGAGCTCGCTGACACTCGCCAACCGCCTCGCCTTGTACTCTTACTGTGTCGACTCAGCGTTATCCCAGACCACGCCCTGGCAGCTACCATCCTAGTATCAGTGCCTTTCAGGTCGCCACGACGCGAATGTAGGCGTCTGGACGGATTTTTTGGCGACAAGATGTACGGACGGAAGGCTCTTCAGTGCAGACCCGCAGTTGTCGGACGCTCAAGTCGAACATCTTGCCCACCTCTTCAATGATAGCGCGAAGCCACACTATCACAGTATCAGTGTCGACTTCAAAGACCTCTTTCTTGGAAGCACCCGCAAAGGCAAACAACCATGGAAAAGCTACCCGCCTTACACATCATGTTCCTCTAGAGAGACGCCACAACGCTCGACAGGCTCTGGATTGCTCCTAGTCCCGTAAAAGCGGCAGTCAATACCTCAATACCTTTTTCATAATCTTTAATTTAAGTTCTTTCCTCTACATCTAGGGCGATTATTGTTCTCGTGTCTTTAGAAGCGTTCGCCTAATCACCTCGGGTAATGTCAAGTGATATGTATGACCACCTGTTCGGCATAGCGTTTATGTGTACACTACGTGGCCTTACCGGAAACCAATGTTGCTGATCATTTATCATGTATATGGGATAGAGTACACCAATCATCTCGGTAAAGCATACAAATAAGAAACCGAATATGTACGTTGCAGTCTACATTAGTATGAAGATAATGGTTAGCAAGGTTTCAAAGGTAATGTATACTTCTGAGAGATATCCTTCCGTTGTTCCCTGCAGGAGTTATGCGACAGTCTAATCATCCAACAATATCTATCATAGTGTGGCGAACTCATGTTCGAAAGCCTACGTAGATACACATACATCGGAAAAGTATCGCACGACAAAACCAAACTTCATTTTCGCGGGCCTACCGCCCATCGTGGGTATCATACCTGAACCAAACGTACGCATGAAAGCAAACCCTAGATATACACCTCCCATCTTACTACCCTTTCCACACTCCATTCGACTACTCTTCTATTTTCTTCACTTTCTTCACTTTCTTCAAGTTCGGATCAAGTCCGCCGGTAGTGAAGCCCCGAAAGTTTGTTCAATGTTGAAAGTGACTACTTCCTAATGAAGTTGAACCCGTTACTTGCGAGCTGTTGAGTGCGTTCTCTCGTGAAGGGGTTTGAGAGTGAGTGAAAGCATTGTGACCAGCAGCATGCATCGACCCGTAGACGTTGCTGCCGATGCTGCAGGGAGCTCGGGCCAAGGAACGCGAGCGGAGATTCGGTCGGCCCGGGCATAGCGCGCTTTGTGGTATCAGTTCCAGAAACTTCTGCCTCGAGCTCCCCTCTACATAATTCGCATCAACATCTCGACTCCTTCAATATTCTGCACCTGCGTCTTGGTTTGTCGCTTGTATAGTTCTGTTCCAGCTTGAGCGCTATAATTTGTAAGTATTCACCATCCTTTACCAACCCTTGAATGATGAGACACAAGCTGGCACCAGTCTGAGAAGACTTGTACTCTTTATATGCGGATCAGCTGCTTAGACTTTCGAGTCGCCTTCTGACAATCTCCCACTACACGTGTACTTCTACATAGTATGAGAGGCCGAAGCTAACAACTTCCTTACAGAGATAGAACCAGATCGAGCGCGCCGCCGAACATCGCCATGGTCCTCCACAACCCGAACAACTGGCATTGGGTCAACAAGGATGTATCAGGATGGACGCGCGAGTACCTTGACAAGGAGCTTACGCAAATATCGGCGGAGCAAGATGGCGTCACAGCAAAGATCGATAAGGTCGTTAGCATGGATGGAGACGTAGACGTCAGTCAGCGCAAAGGCAAAGTTATCACCATCTTTGACGTGAAACTGAAGCTCGAATACTCAGGTACGTCCTTTCTCAGCTGCCTTTCTTGATCGCGCTGACTCGGTCGGCAGGCAAGAACAAAGAGGGCGAGGAGGCCAGCGGCACCATTACCGTCCCGGAAGTCGCTCACGACACGGAGGAAGACGAGTATGTCGTATGTTCCCTTCGCTGGCACCTTCCTTCGTTTCTCCGCACCCGCCAGTGTACACAGTCACTAACAACCTGTCACAGTTTGAGGTAGACGTCTACTCTGATGAAGCCAGCAAACAACCTGTAAAGGACCTAGTACGATCCAAGATCCTACCGCAACTGCGTACAAGCTTCACAGGGCTTGCACCAGCGGTCATGGCGGAACACGGAAAGGATATCCAGCATGCGCCAGGCGCGAACCCTGGTAGCGGCTTCTCGGCCCCAAAGGTATATTCGAGCTCAAGTGTGAACAAGTCCACTTCGCAGACGGAGGCATCCGGCTCTCAAAAGAGCAGCTCTGGTGCAGTCGTCAATGTGACCACCATCACCGACAGCACAGAGTTCCGCACAGATGCGGCCAACCTCTACCAGACCTTCACGGACCCCCAGCGCATCGCTGCGTTCACTCGGGCACCCCCGAAGAATTTCACAGGCGCAAAGCCTGGCGGTACCTTTGAGCTCTTCGGCGGAAACGTCAGTGGAGAGTTCACCGAGCTCCAAGAACCCACACACATCGTCCAGAAATGGCGACTTGCACAATGGCCTGCGGGACACTACTCGACACTGTCGATATGGTTTGATCAAAACGATGTTGATGCCGTGACGGTTATGAGGGTCGAGTGGAAGGGCGTACCAGTTGGTCAGGAGGAGCCCACTAAGACCAACTGGGACCAGTACTACGTCCGAAGTATCAAGACGACCTTCGGTTTCGGTACAGTATTGTAGATGAGCGTCTACTTCAATTGCATCCCAGCATGACATGGAGTAAGAGGCGTTGGAGGACTTGACGATTGCATACGAAGTGACGGATACGAATACACAACGATTGTAATGGCATGAGCCCAATGAGATATGTTCTGAACAAAGATTTCGACTTGCGTGGCGTGATGTCTCCTTTATCGTGGAAGTTTAAGCCGTCTTGTACGATGATTACACCGAAATGACTTATGACGCGGCGCCGAAGAAATGAAGGCTGACGGTGGGTGTTCGGATAGTCGGTGCTAACTACCTGCCCGTAGAGGATTAGATCGGCTGCCACTATCGCCATGACCGCTATCAAGCCATGCAAGCTTGCACAAGCTCTTGCCAATGCACGCTTGGGTTGAATAGCGGGGTAGCTTTCCGCGGCTTCTTACTCAATTGACGAGCTTCGGTCAATTCATGGTCTCTGTTCGCCCGAGTTGGACTTTGTATGTATAGGTTGCCTGAAAACAATCATTTCACGTATAACTTCAGCGATGAACCTACTTCGAAGGCATTCTTCAAACATGTTTCGCGCGTCGCGAATAACAAACCGCAAGTACCGAGCTACACCATGACGTCGCCGGTACGAGCAACAGGCTACGAGGATAGCTACAACCCCGGCCTACGGGACCGAGATGAGCAACTCGTTAGCCTGGATGGGAAGGTGAGAGCATGTGGCTATCGCGACTGCGGGCCTTTCTAGTTCGGACCTACATAAGCTTCTAGAATAAAAAGAAGCAGTTGCTCGTCATGCTGCTCTTTCTCTGCTTACCTTCGCTCTTCCCAACTCACAGCCATTGAATCGGATCAGCTCGTCGCCTCGAAGACTTGCAACGAAACCGACATTAACGATGAAGAGCGCGACAGGCAAGCTTCTCGCCGCGCCTTTGTTGGCTGCTGGTACCCTTGCGCAGTTTGTTCCTGCGCCGAAGGATCTTATTACTAAAGAGGGTTATGCGAATGTCAGTGTACGGTACAAGGAGGTACCTGCTGGCATCTGTGAGCTCGACCCCAGCGTGAAGAGCTACAGCGGTTACGCGGATGTGGCGGAGGATCAGCATATCTTTTGGTGGTTCTTTGAGGCGCGCAATCAGGATCCGACTGATGCGCCGTTGACAGTGGTAAGTTCAGACGACTTTCGGAGCATGATTTGAGATACCACGAGCTCCTTCCCAACATCATCTTCCCAACATGATGGAATCATACTGACATTGTTTCAGTGGATCAATGGAGGCCCAGGCTCGAGCTCCATGATCGGTCTTTTCCAGGAATTGGGACCATGTGGTATTGGCCCAGACATGAAGCCGTTCAACAACCCGTACTCGTGGACGAATGCAAGCAACATGCTCTTCATCGATCAGCCAACGGACGTCGGTTTCTCGTATTCGATTCCTATCCCCGGCTACAAGGACGGCAGCACGATCATCCAGCTGCCGAACGCGACCTGTCCAGACTACGCTCAGAACTATGGAACATGCGGCACATACTCCAAGCCCGACCATACCTTGACCGCCAACAGCACAGAGGGCGCGGCGCCGAATATGTGGAAGACGCTACAAGGATTCATGGGTGCCTTCCCCCAGTACTCGCGCAACGGCTTCAGCTTCACCACCGAGAGCTACGGCGGCCACTACGCGCCCGTCTTCAACGCCTACTTCCTCGACCAGAACGCGAAGAACATTACCGGCGCACACAAGATCGAGCTCGAGAATGTGTTGATCGGTAACGGATGGTTCGATCCGCTTGTCCAGTACCAAGCCTACTACAACTATACCGTCTTCCCTGGCAACACCTACGACTACGATCCGTACAACGACACGGTCAAGGCTGAGTGGTACAACAACCTCTACGGCCCTGGAAACTGCGTAGACCGGACTAAGCAATGCTACGAGACTGGGATCAACTCGGTCTGTGCCGCCGCAGATGACTTCTGCTACTCCAAGGTCGAAAACCTCTACGACATCTACAGCGGACGCGACGAGTACGACATGAGGTTCCTGACGCCGGACCCGTTCCCCTATGACTACTACAGTGATTATCTGAACCTACCGGAGGTGCAGCAAGCGATTGGCGCGTTCCAGAACTTCTCCCAGAGTGCTAGCACGGTCTCTGCGGCATTCGGCAACACGGGTGATGACGATCGCCCATCGGGTACGATTGCTGCTTGTCAGAAACTGCTCGATGCTGGCGTTCAGGTTATGCTGTACTACGGTGATGCGTGAGTATCTTGGGCTCTTCGTAATGATATCTTGCTAACAACTCCCAGCGATTTCAACTGCAACTGGCTCGGTGGTCAGGTCGTCGCAGACATGATCAATGCAACCGGCTACTCTGAGGCTGGATTCACCAACATTACTACTAGCGACGGCATCGTTCATGGCCAAGTCAAGCAGGCGGGACTTTTCTCCTTCCTCCGCATCTACGAGTCTGGCCACGAGGTACCTTTCTACCAACCTCTCGCGTCCCTTGAGATCTTTGAGCGCGCGCTGAAGCAAGTCGATATCGCGAGTGGTAAGGAGAAGTGCGACGACGGTTACCTGAGTGTGGGCACACCCACGAGTGACTACAGAGAGGGTAATGCCACGATCCAGTTCGAGGTGACACCTGCGAATGCAACATACAACACGGCGCTCAACGGACCAGACCCGGAGCCTACCTGGGCGGCTGGTGAGGAAGTCGCGAAGCGGGCAGAAGTGAGGAAGCGGAATGTTGGGAAGCTGGGAAGGCCAAAGATGTCGAGGGGCGGCAAGAGGCCTGCTTAGTGAGATGTTGAGAGGGTAGAATCGGCTCTAATGCATCTTCACATGAATGTTGAATAAAAAAGCACATGTCATGCCATGGTCTTATCGCTCGTCTAGGCCTATAGTGGGGTTTGTAGTATGAAGGAGCTCCAACGTCATCAGCGTCTGATTGTCAATCATCGACTTTGCAGTGAAGCGGCCTCATGCGCCCTTTTGCTGGATCAGCGCATAGCACCTGTGTGGGACCGAGCTCGCGCGGGTTCAGAAAGTTTACGCGAAGCCGTTGCAAGAGCGTTCCAGTTGTCGCGGTGGGGAGGGAGTGGTGCGGGAAGACCCCTGCTAGCGGGTGTGTCGCATGAACCTTGGTGTTGGGAGAGGAGGTCGCATCAGCATTCACGGGCAGCCACGCCTGAGCAGTACGACGACAACGACGCGCCCTTCCCACAGGCTACACGAGACGGCCACGACACTCGGCACTTGGCTGCCCTGCTCTGCTACCGCGAAGCCGCAATTGACGTCGTCGCACCTCGCCCGCTAGCATTCCGAGGCTGTACTACGCCGGAATCCCATCACCAACTTTTCCAATCAGCGGCCCATCGCCCCAACGACGCCGCCGCACGCTTCTCCCCACCCGGTCATGGTGCGCTTCGGTGCATGGCCTCGCTGAGAGGCACGACAACCGCCCGAACCAGCGCCGCCCGGCATCGACTCTGCGTGCTAGAAGCAGCGCGACAGCGGCCGCGCGGCGACACGAAACACAACCATGGCGCCGTCCGGGACTTCAATGTTCTCCAAGCTCAGGCCCGGCCATGCGAAGCGCAATGCCTCGAGTCTCGCCTCGCCCGAGCCCGTCCCCAGCCCCAGTCCCGCCGCACCTCCTCTGCCCTCGCCGTCGCAGACCACCGAGTACTTGTCCTCGCCGCGCTTCAACGACAATGCCAGCTATACTTCCGGCTCGCCCATATCGCCCTATCCGCCCCAACTGCCGCCTATTGCACGCGTCGCCTCCAAGCTGGACAAGGCGGCTTCGCCTAATAGCTCCCAATATACCGCCAGTCAGCATTCGGGGAGTACTGGGGGGAGCAGCAGTAAGATGGCGCAGGGATCGCAGCTTGCTCTCCCCGCCCCAGAGGACACAGGACCACTTCTCCCCCGCCCATGAGAATAAGCCCCTCTCTGCGCGCTCACATAGTGGAGGCTCTCCCTTGCCACAGAGGACAGAAGCCGTCCCGTCGTCTGAGACGCCTCCCCAGTCATCCTCCCACCTGGCGCCCTCTGTCATCTCTCCCAGCTATTCCAACTTCTCCAAGTCGCAGACGTCGCTGCTGAGTGGCATCAGCGACAAGCTCACGGGCAGTTCCAAGGGCACTTCAACCCCAACGGCAGCCCCCAGCAAGTCAAAATCGAGACTGACCCTGCGCAACCCCATGTCGCTCCTCATGCGACGCAGGTCTGGACAGACTCTGGATCCTCTCGCCGATGAATCGCTCGTTACCCAACGCTCGCCCTCGAATGTTCCCCCCATGCCCGATAACTACGACCCCAGCATCCGCGGAAAGATCGTACATGACTTCAATGCGCCGAGACTGAACAGAGGCTACTCATACAACACTGCGGCAGAAGGAGGGGACAGAGGGCAGAGATTGGTCGTGCCAGCCCGCCAAAGATAGACAAAGAGCATACACCAGTGTTCCGTGAGCACTTTGACGACGACACCAGCTACGAGCAGTCGCAAGCTGCTATACGAGCAGAGCAACTGGTGAACAAGGACTTCCTCGCAAGAAACTCGTACAATTTCTCCGCCTGAGCGCTCAGCACCTCCCCCGCCGCAACCCAAGAACTCGCCGCCGCCGCCGCCTCCACCGCAGTCGTCCCCATTGCCTCCACCACAACGTCCCCACTACCTCGACCGTCGTTCCAAGGATTCGACAGCGGCTCTTCGTCTTATCCCGTACAGTCAGAGAAGAGAATCCGCTGGACGTGTCTACAGATGTACCCCGCGGAAAAGAAAGTCCGACCAAGTCG
>NW_025763588.1:0-34497 GCF_020736505.1 Alternaria rosae
GTCACGTACAATTCTTAGGAGGGGGGTATTGTAAGAGGCTACGCCATATTAAGCAGACTGCTCTAGTCACATGACGTACGACTTAGCGCCGACTAAAGCAGTAAAGCATAAGGCCTATAAGAGGCGAGTTGTACGCGTAAGAAGAACCTTTCTTCTCTTATCTTTCTTCTTCTGTACATAGGAGCAAATGCATACTCGTTAGCAGGCCTCTTTCCGCCCATAACAAAGATCTTAATTAGTAAAATTTACTCCTCGCGCCTTACCTCTAATAGCTCTAGTCTACTCTAAGCTAGCTAAGCCTCTAAACGCGTAACCTTAAGACGCTTCTAATATTTCTTCTACTACATCTCTACTACTAAACACACAACAACACAAACAAACACCTTTTTCTACTCTTTCTTAGAAATAAATAGGCTACACTTAGCCTTTAAGAAATATACCTAGTATGTAACTAGTTGTAGTATCTATAAATAACAAAGATTCTTCTTCTTATACTACTTATAGCAAAAAGATATCTCTAGACCTTACTCTTTTATATAATTAGCGCAAGCACGTTATTTAAAGTTAAGCTCTAGAATAGGCGTAAAGAAGACAAACCTTAGATATAGTTAGAGACGCTAGAAGTAGAAAGAGGCAGCTATAATAGCCTAAGGCCTACTAACCTTATATAATAGCTAACGCCTTAACGCGCAGCATAAAAAAATAATCATCTAGAGTATTAGAATAATACGCCTAAGAGAGGGATAATATTATAAGTAATAAAAAAGAATTCTTTTCTTATTAGAGGTAGAGAGTTAAAGACTAACTAGGACCTCTAATAGAAAGTAATAATTATTGCGGGGCTAGAGGTTACGTAATATACTATTTTGCTAAGGCTAACTATAGAGATAGTAGCATATAAAGAGATAGTACTACTATTACGATATTCTATAAAGAATAGAATAGATAGAATAGTGTTACAACGGGGTTAGGCTATACTTCTCTAGGCTCGGTCCGTACTAAGGCGAGGTAGACTAAAGCGGTAGTCCGTGAGGTTTGTCTGGCGATTCTGTGGAAAAGAGTTATCGTGGAATAACTGCAGGTAAAGACAATCCAATTCTATAAACGATGAATAACTAGTTGACAATCTGTGTAAGAGATGAACTATTGAGTTGACCACAATGAGTGTAATAATGAATCCAACACATTCTTATACCCATTGCCTTAGGTCCTGTCCTCCCTGGCCTCCCATCCCTAGAGGGAGGTTTGGGAGGACCGTGGCTTCCCTAGCCCCACTGGCCTCCCAGGCCTGGTCTTGGCGGGATGCCAATCCTGATCACGTGACCCCGAGCCCCGCGATCATCGTTGCGTTCTGACTTGGTCGTGGTTGGCCTTCAACCCCTTCACCCCCATGTTAAGGAGAGAATCCTTTGTGTTACCTGTAACATTATCCCCCCTCTTAGGCGTATCGTCGTCCCGATACCCTGGATTATTATTTTGCCGTGCCGATCGTTGAGGCGTGGGCTGCATATAAGGTCTGCGCGCCCCCGGGCCATTGTAGCCGCCTCTTCCTGCCTCCAGCGTCCCTAACCATGCCCAAGGTTCAACCCCCGACTCGCCGTGTCCGTTCGCAAAACTCGACTCAACAGCGTCAGGCCCGGGCTAATCGCGTCCGGCAGCAAGGGAACGAAATGACGTTTCGTTGTAAGCGCTGTGAGGAGAAGAACCTTCGTTGCTTCGTGGACACTGCGTCCTGGGCAGTGTGCGGGTTGTATTTCCGTGAAAGCTGAGTGCAGTTTGTTTGTAACCGAGGAAGAGTGGGAAAAGGTTGAAGCTGAGAGCGTGAGAAGCGTTTAGCGCTTCTCCGTGCAGAGGCCGAGGTCGCGCGGCTTCGTCTAGAAGTCGCGGAAACTGAGGCCTTGGAGCGTTCGATACGCTGATCGAGATCACGCGATCCTGAGCCTTCAAGACCGTGCGAAAGAGCAAGCCGAGGGGAACTCTGGCCCCTGGTACGGACTTTCCGACAACCGAACCAATCGCTACCCGGACTTGTCGACTGACTTGGCTGTTACGGCTGACGCTTCTTTCGACCCCTTCTTTGATTACTGCCTTTCCCTCGAGGACCCGGTCCTTGCTTCTCTGGTGTTCGCCGTTGGTACTTAAGTACCAGTGACTTGCAGTTTCGTTAAGCTTTCCTTTGGTTCCCAAGTGTTCTGACCTCTGGCCTCCTTGCCACTTGACCCAAGTATTTCCACTGACGACCGATTTTCCGCAGGTCCCTAATTTCTTCGACCTCGTACTCGGTCGTCTTCGAGCTCTATATCCGTTGCTAGCTCGGCATCTGGAGGTGCTGGTTCCAGGAGTTTCTTGTGAAAGACAGGGTGGATGTGCATGCCTGGTGCAGTTGGAGTTTGTAATTTACTGTGCCTATTCCTCTAGGATTTCGAATGGTCCTACTCGGAGGTTATCCAGTTTCTTGCTTGGTCGCTTAGTTTTCAGGTTCTGTCGTGACAGGAAAACTTTATCCCTCTTCTTAAAGGTTGGTCCCTCAATCCTTTGCTTATTAGCCGCTTTGGCTGTTGTGAGGTTCCTGTGGGCGATGTTCTTGCTCAATTCCTCGTGTAATTCTCGCATGAAGGCGGGCTTTATCATCTGCGCCTACTGCGATGCTTTCTACAATCCTTTGGGTCTCGATGAGCAGTCGGCTCATATCCATAGTTTTGCGTAGTGCGGCGAGTACTTCGTGGTCGCCGATCTTGTGCTGTTGTAGGCCAGTTGTGCTGTCGGCAAGAGTTCAACCCAGTTGTCTTGCAGCTTGTTGGCGTACATCCTCAGATACTGTTCCAGTGTCTGGTTCGTTCGTTCCGTCTGGCCCGTCCGTTTCAGGGTGGAAGCTAGTCGATAGCTTCTTCTTTACACCCAGTTTGGCCAGGAATGTTGTCCAATATTTAGACGTGAACAGCTTATCTCTGTCCGTTATGAATTCTTCTGGTATACCATGCTCTGATATCAATGCTTTGGAGACTTCATACGCGCAGTCTTCCGCCGTGATGGTTTCTTCTGTTGGTACGAACTTTGCTCCCTTAGTTAATCGACACACGATTACTAGGATTGTATCACAAAGTCGTCCTGATCCTGGTTCTAACGATTTCGGGAGCTTTACTATGAAGTCCATCGTTACCGCTGCTCCATGGCTTGGTTGGTGGCTGTAAGGGTTGTAACAGGCCGTAGGGCTTATGTCTCTTGGGCTTGTTCTGATGACAAGCCAAACAGTTGCCTAGGACATCCTGCACCTTCGCTCGCAGCGTGGTATCGCAAACACCCTTGATAGTCGCCTAGCCATTTCTTTCCAGCGATGCGTGTCCGTATTCCTTGGACTCATGCAGTTCTCTGATGAGTTCTTCCCGTATGGGTGGAGCCACGTACGTTTTCCCGACTTGGGTCATCGCTCTGAGCTCCAACTCATCTTCTTGTATCTCCCGTGGGATTGGCCTTGGTTCTAGTTGCCAGTGCAACGCTTTCCTCTGCCATTGCTGCTGTAGTGTTTCCACCTGCTCGGCCACCTTAGCTACCTTAGCTAGTTCCGGCTGGTTGTATCGTAGTGTGCCATCGGGCATCTTCTTGAACATGGCGTCGTGTGGTTCTTCATGACTTTCTTCTCGTAGGTCAGACCTCCTGCTTAGAGCGTCTGCTGCTCCGTTAAGCGTTCCGGCTCGATGCGTTATCTTAAAGTCAAACTGAGCTAACATCTCAGCATATCGGACTTGTCGTCGGTTGAGTTTCTTGGTTGTCATGAAGCTTGCCAAGTTCTGGTGATCGGTAAAAAACCTCGATCGTATGTGGTAGTCCCAGCAAATAGACTTCCCATTGTTCAAAGGCAGCTACTATCCCGAGTAGTTCCTTATCGTGAACGTCGTAGTTAAGTTCCTGCTCCGGAGAACTTCCTTGAATGGTAGAACACTGGTCTCCATTTCTTGTCTGGGCACTGCTGTGATAATATAGCACCGAGTGCATAATCTGACGCGTCGGTCTCGACTCGCGTTTCCCGTCTGGGGTCGTACATTTCTAGTACGGGTGCTTCGAGGAAGATCTGTTTGATTCGAACAAAAGCCTCTTGATGTTCCTCGTTCCATTTGAACCCTATTTCTTTCTTCGTGATCTCTGAGAGGGGTGCTGTGATCTTCGAGTAATCCTTGATGAACTTCCGGTAGTAATTGGCAAATCCTAGAAAGGATTGCACATCTTTGATTGTTTTGGGTTGTGGCCACTCCTGTACAGCCGCGATTTTCTTTGGGTTCATCTTAACTCCCTCTGTAGATATAATGAAGCCTAGGAATTCCGTCTCTTTGACGTGGAATTCGCACTTTCCTGGCTGCAGGTACAGCTTGTATTCCTTGAGCTTCCTGAGCACTTTCTTGACATGTTCCACATGTTCTTCGAGCGATCCGCTGGAGTACACTAGTACATCGTCCAGGTACGCTGTGACAAAGATCCCAAGGTACTCGTGGAGAGCGTTGTTGATGACTGATTGAAAGGTTGCCGGCGCGTTCGTCAAACCGAACGGCATAACCGTATACTCGAACAGTCCGTATTTCGTTTTGAACGCTGTCATCCATTCGTGACCTTCTTTGATCCTGATTCGGTAAAATCCTTCCCGAACGTCGAATTTCGTAAACCACTTAGCTCCTTGGAGTCGATCCATGAGCTCTGTAATGAGTGGTAAGGGATATCGGTTCTTCCTCGTGACGCTGTTCAAACCTTCGGAAGTCGACACATAGTCGCCACTTTCCGTTAGGCTTCTTTACGAACAAGATGGGTGAGGCCATCGGGCCTGATCCCGGTCGGATGAATCCCTTCTTCAGATTCTTCTGGATGTAGTCCCTTAGCTCAGCATCGTGCTCGGGCGCTATTGGGTACATTGGTCCTGGGCTTAGCTTAGCTCCTTCATCTAGGATGATCTCGTGATCCCACTCCTGATGGTCTGCTAGATCTGTAGCCCTCGTTTCCTCGAAGAGTTCCTTGAACTCGTCGGTTTGATACTCTCGTGGTATTTCTAGTGGTAAGGGTCCTTCCTTCGTGGTCGCGACTTTCCTTATCCAAATGACTCCTATTTTCTGAGGGTCCTTCGCATAGATTCTCGCGATCTTATGCGGTGAGATGCTGCCAAATCTCCCGTCCTGGGGTGAGCTCTGATTCGTCGGGCGTGTCTCGTGGCGTACTCCTGCAACCTTGTGCACAGGTTCTCTTTTGAGTATCGTCCTCATTCGCCAGTCGATGGCGGGGTTATGGGCGTCCAGCCAGTCATAACCTATCAACATATCTAGTCCTCCTAGATCCATGATATCGATGTCCATTTGGCATTCTATGCCCGCTATCCGTAGCTTGGTGGACTCGGTTTCCATTCGTATCATGCCGCTTCCATATTCCATGGGTTTTTCGTCGGCTAGTATTATCGGAATCGGTTTACTCTTGATTCGATATGGTATTTCGTGTTTCTCAACCACTCGTGGGGAGATTAATGTCCGTGCGGCCCCGCTGTCTACGAGCGCCTGGATGTTCTGACCTTGTACAGATACGGTTGTGAGCAACTGCCTTGCTTGACCATCGGTATCCTGTACTTTCCTAAGGTCGTTTTAGGTATGCCCTCGCTAGTGTGACCCTGTTTCTGGCGGCATCCTAGTTTTTTGCCTGCTTACCTTTCCTTTTCCTGGGAAAGTAGCCTGTGTCGGTTTTGGAACTGTAATGGATTATGCATCTGTCGTCGTAACAAAAGCTCTAATGAAGGTTCTGATGAGGTATCTTTTCCTTGGTGATTTTCTTCCTTGGCTCCGCCTTCTTGGCTTCGTGGATGGGGCAGTTTGTTACTTCGCAGATGTTTGATGACAGGGTGACATGGTAGTAGTCGTCCACTTGTCGTGCTTTCTCGAGTTGGTCGCGGTGGAAGGAACATCCGTTCTTGCACTGTGGCCATAGGAGTCTCTCATGGATTCCTATTTTCTCAGGCTCATGGAGGTGGCAGTTGTCCGCTAGACACTCGTCTGCCCACAGGTTTAGGTGACAGCACCTTTCCTGGTCCTTTCTGCAATCCTCTTTATCCTTTTGGTGGAACTCGCACTCTACTTTGCAGTCGTACCAGCACAATCCTCGGTGTTCTCTGGTGTCCCTTTCTTCGGGTCTTTCGAGGTTGAGAACCTCTGTTCCTAGGTCCTCGAAGTACGGTTGTTGGTGTATCGCCTGATACCCAACTTCTTCGGCGTCCGGGCCGGTTATTACAATTCGGTCCCGCTTCGCACAGTCGTTGGCGTGATGTGCGGCGTCTCCGCATACCCAACACTGGTTCTTTGCTAGTCGTTCTAGTACGACTCTGTCCTCGACTTTCCAGTCGGTTTCCTTAGGTTTCTCCATCGTGAGGATGTCGTCGGCTCGCTTTGGTTGCTGGATGACCTCGTAGTCTTCCTCCATGCGGGCTTCCTCGTAGAGGTCCATGTCGCTAAGGTTGTCATCCGGTTCTATCTGAGCCGGGTAGGGCGTGCCCTGTCTGACCATCCCGATCTTGACAGCTGCTTGCTTACTTGCTTCACCCGTGCAGCAGTCTCGGGCGAAGTGTCCAACTTCACCGCATCGGAGACATGCTTTCTTGTCATAACGCCTCTGGCGTTCTTCCTTAGAGAGACCGTCGTGTCTCTTTCCTCGGGATTTCTTGTCTTTGGCCTTCTCTTGTACTTTGCCGGTCATGATGGCATCGCCATCCCTGTCATACCTTCCACGCTGTCTCTTTATGTTGGCCATGTTAGGGCGGAAGTACTTTTTCTGATCGTTTCGCTCCCATAGCCTGTTGTCGATGCGTGTAGCAAGCTCGATCAACGCGTGTAGTGTTCCGGGCTTGTCGTGGTGTACAAGGCCATCCTTGACATTTTCCTTGAGGCCTGCTTCG
The DNA here is from genome assembly GCF_020736505.1 of Alternaria rosae. Classification (NCBI taxonomy): domain Eukaryota; kingdom Fungi; phylum Ascomycota; class Dothideomycetes; order Pleosporales; family Pleosporaceae; genus Alternaria; species Alternaria rosae. Next base: position 6,914 of record NW_025763588.1, read on the forward strand.
AAGACCGTTCGAAGTGCCGCATCATCCCAATCGATCCTGGCCTGTAGTTGCTTGAACTCCGCCGTGTAGGCTGATACAGACTTGGTTTGCCTCAGTTGAGTAATCCGTTTCTCAGCCTGATTCTTCGCGTCTACTTCTCCGAAGATGCGTCCCATTTCTTGTTTGAATTCCGTCCAACTCGCGAACATGGTTCGGGTTTCTTCCTTAGTTCCATGTTGCGTGATATCCGTAAGGTAGTCGTCCACGTATGGCTGCATCCAATTGGAAGCCTTTCCTTTCAGATACGTGCTTGCCATGAGGATCTTTTCCTGGTCGTTGGGTACTTCGTTGAACTCGCAGTACAAGTCGATGTTGGTGAGGAACGTTCGCAGTTCTTCTCGACTTCCGTCGTACTTCTCGGGTGACGCCATCTTGGGTTTCTTCGTAGTAGATGATCGTTCGTTGGGGGTGGCCATCAGCTGACTTGCAAGCTGATTGATCATGTTCTGCATCTCGAGCATCTGCCGAGACTGAACTTGGGCCTGTTGCCTAAGGTGTCTGAGCTCCGTGGCACTGGGAGTATCTTCTGTCTCCGAGTCGGATGCATCCAGCATCTCATCGTTTGCTGGTGCTGGTGCCGAGGGTCCCGGACCCTGGGCCGCGTTGTTCTGAGTGACTCTTGGGGCTGACATCTTCCTTAATCGGGCAACCTGGTTGTTATTCACGTCCACTGAATCCGATGGTGGTCAAAGTGTTACACGGGGTTAGGCTATACTTCTCTAGGCTCGGTCCGTACTAAGGCGAGGTAGACTAAAGCGGTAGTCCGTGAGGTTTGTCTGGCGATTCTGTGGAAAAGAGTTATCGTGGAATAACTGCAGGTAAAGACAATCCAATTCTATAAACGATAGAATAACTAGTTGACAATCTGTGTAAGAGATGAACTATTTGAGTTGACCACAATGAGTGTAATAATGAAATCCAACACATTCTTATACCCATTGCCTTAGGTCCTGTCCTCCCTGGCCTCCCATCCCAGAGGGAGGTTTGGGAGGACCGTGGCTTCCCTAGCCCCACTGGCCTCCCGGAGGCCTGGTCTTGGCGGGATGCCAATCCTGATCACGTGACCCCGAGCCCCGCGATCATCGTTGCGTTCTGACTTGGTCGTGGTTGGCCTTCAACCCCTTCACCCCATGTTAAGGAGAGAATCCTTTGTGTTACCTGTAACATAACCTTAGTAACATAGACCTCTATAAGAAAGCCCGCATAGAGGAAGACTATAAGGTTATCTAGCAACTAAAGCGAGCTAACAACATCCTTACAATAGAGAAATCTAAGAAAACTAACTAGAAAGTTAAAAACAGAGTTGTACTAGAACAACTAGCGAAGAACTAGTATTAGGTGTGCAGAGATGCCATATATTACGCTAACAACTGTGCGAAGCGGGACTGAATTGTAATAACTAGCCTAGACGCTAAAGAAGTTAGGTATTAGGCAATACACTAACAACTATATTTTAAGGACCTAGGAATAGAGGTTTCTAACCTTAAGAGCCCTAAAGAAAGAGATACTAGAGAACACTAAGGATTGTGCTAGTATAACTGCAAAATAGAATGCGAGTTCTACAAGAAAGATAAAGAGAACTATAGAAAGAACTAGGAAAGGTGCTGTTACCTAAACCTATAGGTAGATAAGTGTCTAGCGGACAACTACTACCTCTATAAGCCTAAGAAAATAGGAATCTATAAGAGACTTCTATAGCTATAGTGTAAGAACAGATATTTCTTCTACTGCGACTAACTTAAGAAAGCATAATAAGTAGACAACTACTACTATGTTACCCTGTTATTAAATATCTGCGAAGTAGTAGACTGCTCTATCTACAAGGCTAAGAAGGCTAAGCTAAAGAAGAGAATTACTAAAGAAAAGATACCTTATTAGAACCTTTATTAGAGCTTTTGTTACAATAATAGATGTATAATCTATTATAGTTCTAAAACTAACACAGGCTACTTTCCTAAGAAAAGGAAAGATAAGCAGGCAAAAAACTAGAATGCCGCTAGAAATAGAGTTATACTAGCAAGGGCATACCTAAAACAACCCTAAGAAAGGTATAAGATATTAATAGTTAAGTAAAGTAGTTACTTACAACTATATCTATACAAGGTTAGAATATATAGGCGGTTGTAGACAGTAGGGCCGCACAAACAATAATCTCCCTACAAGTAGTAGAGAAGTATAGAATACTGTACTAGATTAAGAGTAAACTAATTCTAATTATACTAGCTAACAAAAAACCTATAGAATATAGAAGCAGCATAATATAAATAGAAACTAAGTCTACTAAGCTACAGATAGCTAGCATAGATTGCTAAATAGACATTAACATTATAGATCTAGAAGGACTAGACATGCTAGTAGGTTATAATTAGCTAGATACTTATAACCCTGCTATTAACTAGTAAAATAAGACTATACTTAGCTAAGAACCTGCGCGCAAAGTTACTAGAGTACAACATAAGAAGCGCCTAATAAATTAGAGCTTACTCTAGAATAGGAGATTTAGTAGTATCTTACTACATAAGATTATAAGAATCTATGCAAAGAACCCCTAGAAGATAGGAGTTATTTAGATAAGAAGAGTTGCAACTACAAAGAAAGAACCCCTACCGCTAGAGATACTGCAAGAGTATTAAACTAACAAGTTTAAGAAACTTTTTAAGAAAAATAAGGCTACTAATCTAGTAGACTATTAGGAGTAGGATTACAAGATTATCCTAGATAAAGAAGCTAAGCTAAGCCTAGAACTAATATACCTAATAGCGCCTAAGCACAATGCTAAGCTAAGGGATTACATCTAGAAGAATCTAAAGAAGAAATTTATCTAACTAGAATTAGGCCTAATAGCCTTACCTATCTTGTTTGTAAAGAAGCCTAACAGGAAATAGCGACTGTATATTAACTTCTAAAGGCTAAACAGCGTTACGTAGAAGAACTAATATTCTTTACTACTTATTATAGAGCTTATAGATTAACTCTAAGAAGCTAAGTAGTTTACAAAATTTAACGTTTAGGAAGGATTTTACTAAATTAGAATTAAAGAAGGTTATAAATAGATAATAGCGTTTAAAACAAAATACAGACTGTTTAAGTATACAGCTATACTATTTAGTTTAATAAACGCGCTGGTAACCTTTTAATTAGTTATTAATAACGCTCTCTACAAGTACCTTAGGATCTTTGTTACAGCGTACCTAGATAATATACTAGTGTACTCTAGCGGATTGCTTAAAGAATATATAGAATATATTAAGAAAGTGCTTAGAAAGCTTAAGAAATACAAGCTGTACCTACAGCTAGAAAAGTGCAAATTCTATATTAAAGAGACAAAATTCCTAGGCTTTATTATATCTATAGAGGAAGTTAAGATAAACCTAAAGAAAATTGCAGCTATATAGAAGTAGCTACAACTTAAAATAGTTAAAGATATACAATTCTTTCTAGGATTTGCTAATTACTACTAGAAGTTTATTAAGAATTACTTAAAGATTACAGCACCTCTCTTAGAGATTACAAAAAAAGAAATAGAGTTTAAATAGAATAAGGAACATTAAGAAGCGTTTAATTAAATTAAATAGATCTTCCTTAAAGCACCTGTACTAGAGATGTACAACTCTAGATAAGAAACGCAAGTTAAGACTAACGTGTTAGATTATGTACTTAGAGCTATATTATTACAGTAGTGCCTAGATAAGAAATAGAGACTAGTGTTCTACTATTTAAGAAAGTTCTCTAGAGCAGAACTTAACTACAACGTTTATAATAAGAAACTACTTAGAATAGTAGCTGCCTTTAAATAATAGAAAGTCTATTTACTAGAACTACTATATACAATTAAGGTTTTTACTAATTACTAGAATTTAGCAAGCTTTATAACAACTAAGAAACTTAACTAACAACAAGTCTAATATGCTAAGATGTTAGCTTAGTTTGACTTTAGGATAACGCATCGCGCTAGAATACTTAATAGAGTAGCGGACGCTCTAAGCTAGAGGTCTAATCTACAAGAAGAAAATTATAAAAAACTATATAACGCTATATTTAAGAAGATGCCTAATAGTAGTTTACATTACAACTAGCTAGAACTAGCTAAGATAGCTAAGGTAGCTAAGCAGGTAGAAACGTTAGAACAGCAATAGCAGAGAAAAGCGTTGCACTAGTAACTAGAACTAAGGCCAATTCTACAGGAAATACAAGAAGACGAGTTAGAGCTTAGAGCAATAACCCAGGTTAGGAAAACGTACGTAGCTCTACCTATACAGGAAGAACTTATTAGAGAACTACATAAGTCTAAGGAATACAGACATGCATTACTAGAAGAAATAGTTAGGCAACTATTAAGGGTGTTTACAATACTACGCTTGCGAGCGAAGGTGCAGGATGTTCTAGGCAACTATTTAGCTTGTTATTAGAATAAACCTAAGAGATATAAGCTCTATAGCCTATTATAACTCTTACAGCCACTAACAAAACTATAGAGCAGCGTAACAATAGACTTTATAGTAAAGCTCCCAAAATTGTTAGAACTAGAATTAGAACAACTTTGCAATACAATCCTAGTAATTATGTGTTAATTAACTAAAGGAGCAAAGTTCGTGCTAACAGAAGAAACTATTACAGAAGACTGCGCGTATAAAGTCTCTAAAGCATTAATATTAGAGTATAGTATACTAGAAGAATTTATAACAGACAGAGATAAACTATTTATATCTAAGTACTAGATAACATTTCTAGCAAAATTAGGTGTAAAGAAGAAGCTATTAACTAGCTTCTACCCTAAGACGGACAGCTAGACAGAACAAATAAACTAGACACTAGAACAGTATCTAAGAATATACGCTAATAAGCTACAAGATAACTAGGTTAAACTCTTACTAATAGCACAATTAGCCTACAACAGCACAAGATTAGCGACTACAAAGTACTCGCTACACTATATAAACTATAGATATAAGCTAACTACTTATTAAGATCTAAAGGATATAGAAAGCATCGCAGTAGGCGTAGATAATAAAGCCCGCCTTATACAAGAACTACATAAAGAACTAAGCAAGAACATTGCTTACAGAAACCTTACAACGTCTAAAGCAGCAAATAAACAAAGAATTAAGGGACTAACCTTTAAGAAGAGAGATAAAGTTTTCCTATTACAACAGAACCTAAAAACTAAGCAACTAAGCAAGAAACTAAATAACCTCTAAGTAGGACTATTTAAAATCCTAGAGGAAATAGGCACAGTAAATTACAAACTCTAACTACTACTAGGTATGCGTATCCACTCTGTCTTTTACAAGAAACTCCTAGAACTAGCACCTCTAGAGGCTAAGCTAGCAATAGATATAGAGCTTAAAGACAACAAGTACAAGGTTAAAGAAATTAGAGACCTGCAGAAAATCAGTTGTTAGTAGAAATACTTAGTTAAGTGGCAAGAATAGCTAGAAGGCCAGAACACTTAGGAACTAAAGAAAAGCTTAACAAACTATAAGTTACTAGTACTTAAGTACCACTAGAAACACCTAGAGAAGCGAGAACTAGGTTCTTAAGAGAAAGAAAGTAATTAAAAGAAGAGTTAAAAAAAGCATTAGCCTATAACTAGCCTAAGTTGGTTAATAGTCTAGGTAGCGATAGTTTAGTTGTTAGAAAGTCTGTACTAGGGGCAGAGTTCCCCTTAGCTTACTCTTTCGCACAATCCTAAACCTCTAGAATCGCGAGGTCGCGATAAGCGTACAATCGCTCCCGTTTTCGCACTTCTAGAAGTTCCAGCTTTTGCTGCAACAGTTAGGCCTCTAGATAGGCTACAGCCAACTCCTTCTCCTCGCGTTCTACCTGCACTTTCTCCTACTTATCCTCTAAAACGAACAAACTACACTTAGCACTAACTAAGATGCAACTGGCGTAACAACTAGTGGTCGTTTCTACAAAGCAACAAAGGTTCTTCTCTTTACAGCGCTTACACTAAAAATCTATCTCTAAACTCTCTTGCTCTACGCGCACAGCGCGGGCTCGCCTCTGCTTAGTTAAAGACTAATTTCAGGGGCTACAGGACTTCTAGACTTTAGGTATAGTTAGAGACGCTAGAAGTAGAAAGAGGCGGCTATAATAACCTAAGGCCTACTAACCTTATATGCGGCCGACGCCTTAACGCGCAGCATAGGAAAACAATAATCTAGGGTATTAGGACAATACGCCTAAGAGGGGGGATAATGTTATAGATAACAAGAAAGAATTTACCTCTTAATACAGGTGTTGTAGTTAAGAACTAACTAGCGTTAGCACTAGAAAGTAATAATTATTGCAGGGCTATAATTACGTAACTAGCATCTCGCTAAGATACGTCTTCTTAAGATGTTAGGCCCTCTTTAAATACTAATAACATTAGAGATATTGTAGGCTAGGCAAGAGGATAGGACCTAAGGTAATAGGTATAAAAATATATTAGATTTTATTATTACACTTATTATAGTTAACTTAAATAGTTTATCTCTTACATAGATTGTTAACTAGTTATTCTATTGTTTATAAAATTAGATTGTCTTTACCTGTAGTTATTCTATAATAACTCTTTTCTATAGAATTACTAGACAAACCTTATAGACTACCGCTTTAGTCTACCTCGCCTTAGTATAGACTAAGCCTAGAGAAGTATAGCCTAACCCTGTATAACACCTTTTTACTAAGACCTAACTAAACTTTAAGCACACTATAATGCCTTAACTAAGCAACGTAAAAAAGACTTTAGACAAAAGAGATATATAGCTTACCTTACAGGCTATCTAATAAGACGCAACACTTAAGCTATAACACGCTATAGCTACCTATAACGTTGCTAAGAGTACACTACAAAGACAACTCACTAAAACGCCTTAATAACGCAATATAATACCTAAATTAATAGCTCTTTAAGGCTTAGAAGAGGTAGCAATTATCTAATATATTCTAAAGCTAGTAGAGCAAGAATACCTACCTTAGCTTACTAACATTAAGAAGATAGCTAATAATTTACTCTAGGTCCGCAACTAGAACCTAGTTAGTAAGAGATAGGCTGTAAACTTTATTAAGCGCTGCCTAGAGCTTAAAGTTAAGTTTAATTAAAAGTACAACTATATTTAAGCTCTCTACGAGGATCCTAAGGTTATAAAAAAACTAGTTCTACCTAGTATAGAATACTAAAGCTAAGTATAGCAATCTAAAATAAAGATACCTATAACTTTAATAAGATAGGCTTTATAATAGGCGTAATATTAACTAGAGTTGTAGTTATAGTAGCAGAGCGTTAAAAACAGCTAAAGATAGTATAGCAAAGTAATTAGAAGTAGGTTATAGCTATTTAGAGTATTAACGCAATAGAGTAGGTAATTCTACTCTTTATTATCTTTGCTAATAAGCACTACCTCTTAGCCTAGTATAAGAAAGAAGACCTACTATAGAATTAAGTTATTAGAGTCTCTAAGAATAGCTAGACAATAAATAAGCTTAGTATTAAGTAGCTAGAGCACTTTAATAAGTATATAAAAGAGAGAGTTATTAGTAGCTATTACCTACTAGTTATTAATAGCTATAAGAGCTATAACTTAATTAATTTCTACTAGCTCTGCGAGAAGAAGAAGATAATTACTCTCTACATACCTACGCACTCTTCGCACCTACTATAGCTACTTAACGTTAGGTGTTTTACGTTACTAAAGAAGATGTACAGATACTAAGCTAAGAAGCTAATATATAATAAGATTACTTACATTACTAAAATAGAGTTCTTACTCTACTTTATTACTACTTATAACGCCTTAATTACAAAGAGTAATATTCTAGAAGGCTTCTAAAGCGCTAGCTTAGTTCTATTTAATCTAGAGGCTATAGTATTAACACTTAACATCTGCCTATATACTCTACTATTATCTACTATTAAGAATAGTCTCTAGTAGTTACAGACTCTAAGTAATACGCTGGAATTAGAGTCTTAAACAAAGCTAGTTCTTAAGAGGTTTTAGAGGTATATAGACAGCTTACTAATCTTAATAGTTAAGGCTATTAAAAAAGCTTATAAAGAGAGTAGAGATAATAGCGCACTCTCTAGTAATAATAACTAAGCGCAACGCTAAGCTTAAAGTAGCTAATAAAGTAGCTACGCAATATAAATTATATAAAAGAAAGTGTATATAGAAAAAAAGAACTCTTATAATAAGTAAAGAACTTTAACTAATAACTCTAAATAAGTTTAGAGCGCGCAGCGATAGAAAGAAGATTAAGTAAAAAGTATATATTAAAGTAGGCGAGTTGTCTTAAAGACACTATAAACGCTGCAGCAAGCAGAAACATAACTTACGCACATATAAGTAAGATATAGTAGAAGTTTCTAATTAATTTAGTCTACTATAAATATTAATTGCTATTCTAAATAGTGCTATATAGTTATGTGTAGTTATACTTTTAGTTAGGTCTTAGTAAAAAGGTTCTACTCGCTTAAAGGTTTCACTCGCTTATCATCTACGTTATAGTATATTAGAATAATTTATAATAGATAGAGATAAACTATTTATAGTTTAAGTACTAGATAACATTTCTAGTAAAATTAGGTATACAGAAGAAGCTATTAACTAGCTTCTACCTTAAGATAGATAGCTAGATAGACTAAATAAACTAGACACTAGAATAATACTTAAGAATGTACGCTAATAAGCTTTAAGATAACTAGGTTAAACTCTTACTAATAGTATAATTAGCCTATAATAGTACAAGATTAGTAACTATAAAGTACTTACTGCGCTATATAAACTATAGATATAAGCTAACTACTTATTAAGATCTAAAGAATATAGAAAGCATTATAGTAGGCGTATATATTAAGCCTGTCTTATATAGAAACTATATAAAGAACTAACGTAGGTGATAAGCGAGTGGCTGGGACAAGCGAGTGGCCGGCTTTTGCCAAGACCCTACTAAAACTACGACTATACACGACAGTGCAGGACTGTACAAACCTGTAATTAGAAATCGCAACAGACTAAATTAATTAGAAACTTCTACTATATCTTACTAATATGTACGCGAGTTGTGTCTAGCCTCGCCGCAGTGTCTACAGCGTCTTTAAGACGGTTCGCCTACTTTAACACGCGCTCTCTTCTTAACCTTCTTCCTATTACTGCGCGCCCTAAACTCCTTTAGAGTTGTTAGTTAAAGTCCTTTACTAATTGTAAGGGTCCTCTCCTTCTGCACACGCTTTCTTTTATGCGATTTACGTCGCGTAGCCGCTTTGTTAGCTGCTTTAAGTTTAGCGTTGCGCTTAGTTATTAACACTAGAGAGTGCGCTATTATCTCCGCCCCCTTTGCAAGCTTTTCAACAGCCTTAACTATTAAGGTTGGCGAGCTGTCTACATGCCGCTGAATTCTCTCGCGAATAAGCCTTAATTGCGACCTAAATTCTAGGGTATTACTTGGGGTTTGTGACTGCTAGGGACTGTCTTTAATAGTAGGTACTGGTGGAGTACGCAGGCGGATGCTGAGCGTTAATATTACAGCCTCTGGATTAAATGGAACTAAGCTAGCGCCTTGGAAGCCTCTTAGGATATTGCTCGTTGTAATTAAGGTGTTATGAGCGGCAATAAAGCACGGCAAGAATTCTGTTTTAGTGATGCGAGTGATCTTGTTGCGCATTAGCTTCTTAGCTTGGCACCTATACGCCTTCTTTAGCGACGTAAAACACCTAACGTTAAGCGGCTGCAGTAGGTGCGAAGAGTGCGTAGGCATGTAGAGGGTGATTATCTTCTTCTCCTCGCAGAGCTGGTGGAAATTGATTAAGTTGTGGCTCTCGTGGCCGTTGATAACTAGTAGGCGATGGCTGCTAACAACCCTCCCTTTTGTATGCTTGTTAAAGTGCTCTAGCTACTTAATACTAAGCTTATTTGTTGTCTAGCTGTTCTTAGAGACTCTAATAACCTAATCCTGCGGTAGGTCTTCTTTCTTGTACTAGGCTGAGAGGTGGTGCTTGCTAGCAAAGACGATAAAGAGTGGAATTGCCTACCCTATTGCGTTGATGCCCTGAATAGCTGTAACCTACTCCTGATTGCCCTGCTGTACTGTCTTTGGCTGTCCTCGACGCTCTGCTGCTGTAACCACCGCTCTAGTTGATATTACGCCTATTATGAAGCCTGTCTTATCGAAGTTGTAGGTGTCTTTGTCCTAGATGCTATACTTAGCTTTAGTATTCTATACTAGGCGGAACTAGTCTCCTATAACCTTAGGATCCTCGCAGAGAGCTTGAATATAGTTGTACTTTTGATTAAACTTGACTTTAAGCTCTGGGCGGCGCTTTACAAAGTTTGCAGCCTATCTCTTGCTAACTAGGTTCTGGTTGCGGACCTATAGCAAATTATTAGCTATCTCTTTAACGTTAGCGAGCTGAGGCGGGTATCCTTACTCTAATAGCTTTAGAATATGCTGTACAATTGCTACCTCTTCTGATCCTCGAAGAACTATTGAGTTGGGTATGCTATTGCGTTGATAGGGCGTTCTAGCGCGTTGTTGTCTAAGCGTTCTTTCTGGCACCTTGTAGGCTTTCGCAGCGCGATATATAGTAAGTGTCGCGTCTAATTTGAGAGCTTGAAGTGCAAGCTGTATTTGAGATTCTTTCTGGTCTGATAATACGTTGTTACGTTGAGGCATCGCGAGGGAGGTGGAGTTTTGGTGGGGTCTTGGCAAAAGCCGGCCACTCGCTTGTCCCGGCCACTCGCTTATCACCTACGTTAAGTAAGAATATTACTTATAAGAAACTTACAACGTCTAAAGTAGCAAATAAATAAAGAATTAAGAGACTAACTTTTAAAAAGAGAAATAAAGATTTTCTATTATAATAAAACCTAAAAACTAAGTAACTAAGTAAGAAACTAGATAACCTCTAAGTAGAACTATTTAAAATTCTAGAGAAAATAGGCATAGTAAATTATAAACTCTATCTACTACTAAGTATATATATCTACTCTATCTTCTATAAAAAACTTCTAGAACTAGCACCTCTAAATACTAAGCTAGTAATAGATATAGAGCTTAAAGATAATAAGTATAAGATTAAAGAAATTAAAGACTTATAAAAAATTAGTTGTTAGTAGAAATACTTAGTTAAGTATTAAGAATAGCTAGAAGACTAGAATTCTTAGAAACTAAAGAAGAGCTTAATAAACTATAAGTTACTAGTACTTAAGTACTACTAGAAATATATAGAGAAGTAAGAACTAAGTTCTTAAGAGAAAGAAAGTAATTAAAAGAAAAGTTAAAAAAAGCGTTAGTCTATAACTAGCCTAAGTTAGTTAATAGTCTAGGTAGTAATAGTTTAGTTATTAGAAAGTCTACACTAGAGATAGAGTTTTCTTTAGCTTACTCTTCTATATAGTCTTAAAGGCTTAGAATTACGTAATTCTAATTAGTGTATAAACGCTCTAAGGCCTTAGTCCTCTATAATTTCTAGATAAAGCTACGTAACTTTAGCTTCTATATAGAGAAGCGCTAAAAACTTTTATATTTTTTAGCTTTAACTTTTTTTACTCTTTCTTAGTTATAAATTAACTATACTTAGCTTTTATAGAAATATAGCTAGTATACTTCCTAGACGTAGTGTCTATAAAGTAATAAAGGTTCTTCTTCTTATAGCGCTTATAATAAAATATTATTCTATTCTCTTACTACTAAATATAATTAGTCTAGACCTAACACTATCAAGTTAAGTTTTGTAAATAGATATAGTAAGTTAAGAGTTAAACTTTAGGTATAGTTAGAGACGCTAGAGGTAAAAAGAGGTAGCTATAATAGTTTAGAGCGCGTAGACCTTATATATAGTCTACACCTTAATAATTAGTATAGTAAAATAATAATCTAGAGTATTAGAATAATACGTCTAAAAGAGAGGATAACATTATAGATAATATAAAGAATTCTCTCTTTAATATAGAGTAAAGAGGTTAAAGGCTAACTATAACTAAGTTAGAATTTAATAATAATTGTAGAGCTTAAAGTTATATAATTAAGATTAGTATTCTACTAAGACTAGGCCTCTAGAAGGCTAGTAGAGCTAAAGAAGCTATAGTTCTTCTAAATCTCTCTCTTAGATAGAAGACTAGAGAGAATAGAACCTAAAGTTATAAGTATAAGAATATATTAGATTTTATTATTATACTTATTATAGTTAACTTAAATAGTTTATCTCTTACATAGATTGTTAACTAGTTATTCTATTATTTATAGAATTAGATTGTCTTTACTTGTAGTTATTCTACAATAACTCTTTTCTACAGAATTACTAGACAAACCTTACAGACTACCGCTTTAGTCTACCTCGCCTTAGTATAGACTAAGCCTAGAGAAGTATAGCCTAACTCTGTGTAATACTAGTACGAGTAGACTTACTAGATTTTCTTTTAGTGTTGCTTAATCGCATAAGACTAGTATTAGTGCTGCTAGTTAATAATGTTAGAGATTTTCGAGTTTACTATTAGGTCTAACATAGTAACGCGTTATCGCGTAATTCTAAAAAAAAGTACACTATAGGTCTCGTCTCTTAGGCCTAAGAGAGATAATCTAGTTTTATAAATAATAGAATAACTAGTTAATAATCTATGTAAGAGATAAACTATTTAAGTTAACTATAATAAGTATAATAATAAAATCTAATATATTCTTATACTTATTATCTTAAGTTCTATTCTCTCTAGCTTTCTATTTAAGAGAGAGGTTTAGAAAAACTATAGCTTCTTTAGCTTTACTAGTCTTTTAGAGACCTAGTCTTAGTAGAATACTAAATCTAATTATATAACTCTAAGCTCTATAATTATTATTACGTTCTAACTTAGCTATAGTTAGTCTTTAACCTCTTTACTCTATGTTAAGAAGAGAATTCTTTATATTACTTATAATAATATTATATAATTACTACTTCTTCTAATTTTTAAAGAGCTATTAAGTTAAGTATACTATTATCTTAATAGAGTATTTTAGTGTATTATCTTTATAGTATTACTTTAGAAACGTTATAGATAGTTATAGCTTATTAGGTTATTAGTATTACCTCTTATTAGATAGCCTATATTACAAGCTAAATATCTACTTTATTTAAAATCTTTTCTATACTATTAAGTTAAGGCATTATTATAATATACTTAAAGTTTAGTTAGGTCTTAGCAAAAGTGCGTTACTCGCTTGTCTGCGTTACTTGCTATGCACCTACATTAACGTTCATTATTTCCTGAATGTAAATAAGCTTTGTATCTGCTCTTAGGGCTTTTGGTACTCAAACAATAGATATATATACTATCTAAGCGGGATATATACGCAAATGTACGAGTCCTTCTAGTATCCCTGACTTACCACGGCAGAGTCTTGCCTTCATATGTGAGGAATTGACCGGAATGCTCCGCCGTCGCATTGTCAATGACTTTGATCATACCACAGACGCTCTCTTCCAGCGTTGTCGGCGGTTGCTCAATGTCGTAGTCGATGGCTTTGAGCGCCAACTGCCACTGGTCCACGACATACTGGCCCGCTCGCGTCTGGACCCATCCAGGATGCAGGGGAATGGCAATCAGACGCGTGTTCCCCTCTGTGCCGTTGAATTCGAGATGGATGGAGCGCGCTAGCCAGTTCTGTGCCGCTCGGCTAGGACCATAGGCACCGCCGCCAAACGGGTCCATGTCGGCTATGCTTCCGACTGAAGAGGTGACCCAGATAAGTTTAGGTGTGGATTTGGCTTGCAGTAGATATGGTTTCAGGCCCTGGAAGACGAGCAGAGGCGCGATGGTGTTGGTCTCGAAAGCTGCGCGCAAGTCTTCGGCTGTGGTCTCGCTTGGTGGGACCATTGGCTGTGCGCCTCCAGCGTTGAGGACCAGAACGTCAATATGCTGAATATCCAATTCGGCGAAACTACTTTCCACCTGCTTGGGGTCGATAGCCGTGGAGAAGTCGTACTGTATGATCTCCAGCTTGCTGCCAGTCCCTGTCCAGATGCTCTTGATCTCGTCTTCCAAGACATGTTTGGCTTGCTCGCTACGGACTGTGGCGACCACCGTGTGTTGAGGACGCGCAAGAAGCGATTGCACAAGGCCAAGACCAAGACCTCGATTTGCTCCGGTGACGACATATACTGTGTTGTCTGTGGCGGCCGACATTGGTGATATTGGTGTGATGCAAAAGTGTTTGGCAGGTACAGAAAAAGGAGGAATATCGGGAGCGGCGATGCGGCATGCCTTATATACTAGGATTCTGTTGCCTGGAGAAAGCCTTGGAAGGCCGCCCCACGACGCTTCGACCTAAAGATAAGCGCGGTATGCTGACTTCGACACTTTACCTGCCTCATTTGGCGCGACTACCACATCCCAAGAATGCCGAACCAGGGTCAGCCAACACGATCGGCATCGCCCACTGTGAGTAGTCAGATACGTAGGCGACTGCCTTCGTGATCAAAATCATGAGTGACGCACAGATGCCAGCGATTCGACAGTATACCTATCTTGCACGCAATGGAGCTAAATGTAAGTCCTAGACCAACATACCTGTTATACGCCGTATACAAAGAAGCAGCTAAAGAGCTGCCCTGCAGGCTGATAATAGCAGATCAACGAAAATTCGTAAATCTCCAAGGTATTGCAAGCTCCCGAGTCTTCAATATTGCCCTTGTATGAGATATACGCGCAATCCTAGCTTATCGGAATTGGCGCTGAGTAACACTGCTTTCTAGCATTCATCTCAAACAAACCAGGGAAAAAGATCTCAGGGCACAAATTCGCCCTGGAATACTCCAAAGCATACCAAACCTTGACAAGCAAGACATACTCGAAAGCTGGACACTGTAAATATCGGAGACTAATCGGAGACAAGGTCCTCCCAATGCCAGCCACCGTGCCGTTGCCATGGCCCCAACACCATCGTCCTCTTCGCGGAAGACTCATTCCATTCCGCCCAATCTCGCGTCTTCGCCTTCTTCCCCACTCACTCAAGTCTCCAGCGTCATCTTCATCGACTGTACCTGCATCCCATGGACCCTCTCCGTCCCAGCTTTCACTCATACTGTCCTGCCCTTCATTATCCACGATATTCTCAACTCCACTCTCCAACACTAGGATCTCTTTGCTTTCACTCTCCGTCATTCTCTTTAGCTCAGTTCCACGTTCCACCTCGACGATCGCTCGTTTGAGTGCGCGCTCGTAGCTTTTGCGGCGGAGATAGGTATGCTCGAGTACCAGCAGGAGCATGACTAGAAAGATGACGATGGAGGCAGTAATGATGCCCGCCTTGACTGGAGTGCTGAGCTGAGAGGAGACGCGAGGTGTTTCCGCTGAGTGACCAGGCGGCATGGTCGAGTCATCTCGGTGCAACACTTGACTGAGTGAGATACAATTATCCGAGACGGTTCCAGCCCCTGAAGATCGTGATGTACTGACTGAGTGTCGCGCCTGCGCAATGCCAGTCGTTGTCGCCCGAGCTTCAGAAGAGCAGGTCTAATACAGTCCATTAGTCGCGTATACCTAGGTGACAACAGCATCAAAAACAACACTTACCGCACAACCAGTCTCCTCATTTCCAGAAAAAGCCGTGTCGCCGACTGACGAGGCACATATAAGCCTCGTTTTTGTAATCGCACTCAGCAATGGGAACTTCAAAGTGCAGTGTGACTAACAAGAACAACGCGCGTTGAGGCTGAACAAAGAGGTCGTTGACAAGAAGAGGGGAAAGCGGCGAGTTTGCGCTCGAGCAAAACAATCACAACAGTCTCGTCGTGTCTATCTGCGGTAGTGTACCTGCAGTACCACCTCAACGAAGCAACGTCTCCAACGTCAACATGTCGTTTTCGCAGCCTCAATCACACCCAGTGCTTTTCATCTATATCAGTAGTCGCGATAAGAGCCCTGATCTGATGCGGGAAATTCATCATCTTGGTTGAAAATTGCAACATTAATGACAGCAACCACAGCTGACGTCTATCTTGGCAGAATCAGCCTGTCAAAGTCATGATCGTAAATATGATATGATGAGATGCTGAAACACGTCCCTCCCGCCACTGGACGCACAACATACATGTTGTGTGACATAGACTCAGAACAACAGTTTGCTCCCTCCCAACGCAACAACATTACAATTCGTCTGAACAAATACCAAACATCACTTTCCACAGCGTCGCCTCGATAATCGGCCTCCTATCTACCCACCATCTTTTCAACGCACCTCCGACCCCTCAATAACAAGCTCCTTTCTCACACTCAGGTAACTCCCAATCTCGCACCTCAGTCCATCGAACGGTCTGCCAAGAAGACACGTGAGGTAGCTACTCGATTCCTGTGGGTCGTTCGCCGTAATCGCCGTTGCGCCGTCAAGTATGCTGGCGCGACCATCGCTGCCTTCCCTGTATGCCGAAATGAAAGTGTTAACACAGTCAAAATACGTGATGGTTTCGTACCCCATCAGATGCAGGACGATGAGGAAGTAGAACGAAACATACCCGACGCGATGAACCCACAGCCAAAAGCTCAACTCCGGCCTCCGTTCACCAAGCGCCGCATATCCCGTCATTCCAAACGACACATCACCTACTCCACCCTGATCATTCACACAGCCCACCACGTCCTCAATAATAGTACCGTTCTTCATCGTACCCTTGCAATTCCATTTCGATGTTCCTAGGGGAGCCTCCTCAGGCACCACCACATCAAAGTCGATCGTAGAATCGAACTTTGAGCTTTCGGGCCAAGGCCCGCTGCCGGGGATGCCGGTGCTGGTGCTCATCATGTGCATGTTTAGGCGGGGGATGTGCCATGTTTCTTCTGCGGCGAGAGAGGGTTCGCGGGCGGAAAGAGAATAGCGGAGGGGAGAGGGGAGTGCGATAGTGAGGGAGATGAGAAGGGGGAGGAAAGTTATGAGGGGCGATGGGATTATCATGATGTAAGTTCTGGCCGGTGATTAAGACGTTCGGTATCAGTGCTTTGGCTTCTATCGTGGGAGGTTGATCCAGGCTGAGTTGAGCGATGTCGAGAGCGATAGAACTTAGATGTCTAGCATCGCAACCCTTTACCCACGGCTGATATATATTTCAATCAACAGCACACATTCTTCTGTTGGTCCTACGCCCCCATGTTTGCTCGTCACAATGTAATATGACCCATATAATCCTGCGCCATGACGTGACCCTGGTACGCAGTGCATCGAACCATAGCCCCATCCCAGCCTATAATGCATGTAAGCAGCGCCAGCATACCAAGTCTCTTACGAGAACATCATCATCCTTTCAGCTCAAAGGCTCGTATAATGCATCGGGACCGAGTAGAGTCGGCTATATAAACTAGTACAAGCATTCCTGAATTATTGGTGTCGCACACAGCGCCGCTTAGTGGCGTCAGCGGTCGCACCAGCGGTCGCACGAACAGGGTGTGTCCAGGGAAACGGTTGCATGCTCATGCACGGATACGGGTACCTCAATATATATCCTGCGCGCTCTATGAGATAGTGCTGATAAGAAAGGTTGAGAGCATTCGATGTGCACTCAATGTCGCTGACTGCTGTCCGTCGTACCTGCATGTCCGTTCGTGCGCCGTTACCAAACCCCTCCTCCGTGAAACATATCAAACCAAAACGCCACTAGGCTACCGTAGTATCCGTACTTTCGTTCATGCCTCCTGCGCAAGTATCGTAATAGTCTGTGCCAAACGCTTCCATTGATCAGAGAACTGCAACGCTCCTCCTCACCCGCAGTGCCATCTCCGCCATACTCGAGAGATTCCACTCACCCTGAACACCCTGTGCCACCGGAATGTGCTCTCCGGAGTTGATAACGTGCACTTTCATCTTCTCGTGGTACTTGAGACCAGGCAGAAGTTTGGGGGTGACGAGGAAGTATTGGCTTGTGTTCTCTTGGCATGCAATGTCCACCATGCGCTCATGTACCATGCGTTCGTTGCGGGGATCCATACCCTGGTTGATTTCGTCGACGACGCGGAATGGTGACTGGGCGAGATCCTGTAGCGCCATGAGGTAGAAGATTGTTGACACGGCGCGCTCGCCACCAGACTGGCGGTGAGAGTTCAATACGCTGAGCGGTTCGTTCTCTCTGTTGGGATCATTAGCTAGGTTTGCGTATGAGCATCATAATTTGAGCTTACCGAAAGCGGACTGAGATCTGGACGGACCAGTTGTCAAAGTCGTCTTCGTCTTTGTTCACCTCGACTTCACCAGCGCATCCAATTTGCTCGAAGTTGTGCGCGAAAGCCCCGCTGATCCTTCGAATGAGAATGTCGAGTTCGGGCTCCCACTTCTCGCGGATCTCTGTAATGTCATCTTTGATCTCTTCGAGACTGGCAGCGTACTTTTCCAGGTTCTCACGCGTTGTCTTGATGTCTTCCTCACGCCTCTGGTAGGCCCTGATCGCCCCAGGATTACCTTCGGCCATCATGTCCAGCCGGGCGTTGACCGACTGAACCTCTAGCTCCAAGGCTTCGAGTGTGGGAAGCTCTTTGTATTCCATGACGATCTGCCTTTCTTCCTCGCTGAGACTGTAAATGTCTCTCTGTGTAGCCTCTTGCAATTCTCTGTACCTGGCCCGAAGACCTCGCTCGTGATTCGCGCGTTCGGTGATCTTGGATTCTTGTGCTTTCTGTTTGTCCAGGATCGTGCGATTCTCTTTTATGAGACTCCTGAGTTCCGACTTAACTTCGATGAGCCGAATCTCGGCCTCGACAAGTGACTCGTGGAATGCCCTCATTTGGGTCACAACTTTCTGTGAGATCGTCAGCACTACTCCGGAAAAGGAATGTTTGTAACTTACACCATATTCAATTGTCAAGTTCGCTACATGCAGTGACGTAGCACGAGCGTCGGTTTTGATAGATTTGATGCGGGCCGTGGTCTCTGCGTTCTCCTGTGTTTTGTTGTGCAGGTCGGTTTGTTTTGATGCTACACATGATTAGCAAGTAGTGCTTCTCGCATAGCTAAGACACCCACCAATTTTGTCGGGGAGAGCTTCCCATTCGGCCAAAGCCTTTTTGAGGCCTTCCTGCTCGGCCTGTACAGCATCCTGCCAGATTGTCAGTGCTTTGCGCCTTCGCATCCAGTGGCAGTAGTATGTACTTTCTGTTGTTTGAGATCTTCATTCTCCTCCTCAAGTTTGCTGACATCGGTTTTGAGGAGGTTGTGATTTTCGATTAGCTCTTCTTTCTCTCGCACCAGCCCTTTTTGCTCCTCGATGATGTCTCGCAACTCCTCCGTATTGCCTGGTTGATCTACAAACCATTGCGCCGATCTCAGTGGCGTAACAGATGTAGAAGACTGGTTGTAGCGTGAGATAACGCGATAGGTATCCGAACCACTGACCCAGCTACGAATCGGGCTTTGCTTCTCCACAACGTCATGCAGCGCATTGGATATTGGTGTTGCAGCATATGCAATCTGGTGCACTTTACAACTATCGCAAAGCATCGCTAGTACCTGGTCGGGTCCATTGAGGTAGTCCAAAATGTACCCTTCGAACCCTAATTGGGCCAGGCCTGTCTTGTCAACGGGGGATTTATAAGAAGAAAGCGGCTTTGGTGATGTTCGGAGATAAATATCATTGAGTCCTTGTCCGCCGTTGGCTTTCTTGGTGATAAGACGATTCTGCAGCAGCTTCTGATCCTCGTCGTGGGTAAAGGTGATGGCAATGATATCGCCTCTTCGCATTTGGTTCTCAACGGCCTGGGCATACCTGGCTTCTATGACAGAACATTCCAGTATCGGCGGGCCGTAGATTCTACCTTTTAACTGCAAAGATGCTTTGTTCTGTCGGATCCAGTCCCATGCAGCAGCTGTTTGGGGGGATAGTTTCATCAAAAGGCTCGCTTGCTTTCCGCTCTGTGTGTTCAGTCGTTCCCGGTTAGCGTTCAGCTGTGCGCTTCGCGCCGAAATGCTGCCTGCGCGGGTAGCTAGCTCTTTCATGCTACTTCTCTTGTCGGAGATAAGGCTCGTCTTAGTAGAGATCTGATCGCGAAGATCTGACTTGCGCTGCTCGTAAGATTCGGCGTCGAGTTGCGCGGGCCGGTCCTTTCGTTGTGCTTCCAGCCTAGTGATATCGCGGTTGAGACGAACCATGTCATCTGCGCGCTTTCTCTTTAGACTCAATTCGGCTTTGATTTGATTGTCGGCTTCCGCCGCTTTCGCTCTGCTGGTGTCAATCTTTGTTACGAGCTTTTCGGCCTGTGCCTTGATCATGTCGACGCGGTTCTTGCGAAGGTTTACGATTTGCTCAATATCGTTCTGATATGTTTCGACTTCTGCTTGAGCCCTTCGCGCTGGTTCTATGTCGATGTTGATCTGATCGAGTTCCAGTCTGGCGTCTCGAATCTCTGCCTTTACTGCAGTAATCTCAGTCTTGAGAATTTTTGTCTCAATGATAGGCTTGACCGACTTCAAACACTTCGACTTCCGCACAAGGCCTTCTCGTTGATGGTAGCGGTCCACGTCATCTTTTGTTGTGGTTTGTGCTTTCTCCAGCATGACTAGATGGCTCTGTTCGTTCTTCTGCTTCGTCTCCAAAGCGCGTTCCTTTGTACGCAGTTCCTTGAGCTGATCATGCCATGCTACCATATGCGGAGGCGCTGCAGCGCGTTGGGTCTCTCGTAATCTATCGACGTCGCTCATCCTCGCGAACTCCACCACACGGTCTTGCGGTAAGAACTGGCAGAGGTTGTCGATCTGAATGGAATATCGCCTGGCCATTGCTTTTACAGCATCCTTCGTCGCATGTGAGCCATCAAGGAAGAAGACGGACTTGTTGTCGCGCTTGCGTATGACACGCCTGACAATGCGATTGGGGCCGTTGCCGGGACCCGTTGCAAGCTCGATCTCGATGGTGGCTTCGGCAGCACCGTGTTTGACGAATTGCCCCACCTCTTTGGCTCGTCCCAAGTGTTCGCTGCCCCATCCTAAGCCCAGACAGATTGCGCAGACCAAGGTACTCTTTCCAGTGCCGTTGGGACCGATGACCATGTTCAGGCTTGGCCCCAGATGAAACTCGGCAGCCGTGTATGTGACGAAATTGACAAGCTTGACCCTGACGAGGGAACCTGCCTTGAAGTCACCTTCAGCGTATGCGGTCGAGCCGTTCGGGTCGCCGTTCGTTTGCGCGGAACTGGAAGGCGCGTCTCGGCCATGGCGGGCGCGTTTGCCGTTTGTGGAAGGCGAGGATGAGGCATCGGAAGGCTCGTCGACGCCCTCGCTGATAGCGCGCGACGGGCGCTTTCGTCCTCGCTGAACTAGACCGGGCATCGTGGTGATGTCGTATGTAGGTTGACGTAAGGGTGGAGTGGGCTTTGCGATTGAGGGGACGAAAGGGCGGGAACTAGCACCTAGCGCGTCGCCTGGGATCCCGCGGTCAGGTGATTTCGTGTGGTCATTGAGTATACAGGTTGCATTCCACGTTCTCAGTAATCACTGCCTTCATACTTGTATACTCATCTACTGATACACGACTTCTCGAATGCATGCAACGCACTCGCCCGCCCAATAAACTATGCTGTCCCAACTAAACGCCAAATCTGATAATCATACTATGACGTGCGACCTGGCAAGCGACTACTCATGCACGCATCTCGTAACTCGTCTCAACTTCACAGCTCTTAGGCACTGCGATAATGACAAGAAGTAGATGTACACAGGAGAGAAAGCGCCAACGCAACCAGTGCTTCGGCAAACAGAGCGAAACAGATATTTTCAGAAGATCGTGCCGAAGTTCTCCTCAACCATGGGAAGTGGTTTCCTTGGACTCGATGGTTTGCCGTTCTCATCGGCTGTCTTCTTGTGGCGGAATGTGACTACAGAATCATTAGCGATTGACATGGACAAAACTGAGGATGAAGACTTACATCCAACGAATAGGCCCTTGCCCATCTGGACGTTGCGGTCCTGCATGGCCTCCAAGGCAGCCTGCTTCTCGTGTACTTCCTTGTATTTTGCCATGTCGGCTTCGCTACCGAAGTCGTCAAAGTATCCGGCATCCGTCTCACTGTCCAGTTCGGGTACAAAGGGTGCCTTCTGCTCCCTCAGCCTCGCCCAGTCAACTTCTGCGAAGTACTGATGGGCATGGATCTCGGAGATATTACGGAAGCGGGTAGACTTGGAAGCCACGAGACGGATGATGAGGTCCCATGTGCGCTTCGAGAGGAAGTAGGATGGGTCTTCATAGACGGGCTTCCGGAGCACCTTCTTCCACTGCTTCAAGTTCTGCCAGGTCTCGTCTACTGTGGCACCGGCGAATGGTGGATAGCCGGCCAGAGCCTCAAACAACATGCATCCCAAACTCCAGTAGTCAACTGTGTAGTCGTACTCGTCGCCCTTCAACACTTCAGGTGCCATGTAATCGGGGCTGCCGACGATACTCTTTGCGTAGTTGACATCTCGCTCGCGAAGAGAGCGGTAGTTCTCTCGTCGCTGGGCTGCTGATCGCTCTTCGATGGGTCGGCCGAATGGCGAAATGACATCGCTGACGGATTCGAGCTTGATGCGCATAGACTCAATCTTGGAGGGTGCAAGGATACCAGCTGCAAGACCAAAGTCGGTCAACTTCACATGGCCAGTACTGTCGATCAGGAAGTTTTCGGGCTTTAGGTCGCGATGGATGTAACCCAACTGATGTAGCGAGTCGATACACGAGAACATTTCGGCGATGTAAAAACGCGCATGCCGGTTGTGCAGGACACCAGTGTTGTTGAGAAGGGTTCGGAAGTCGCCTCCAGGGACGTATTCCTAGCAAATGTCAGTACACTGTTCAATGCCGGCTGTTGATGCGGCTCACCATCGCAAGGTAGATGCTCTTGTCGTCTTGAAAGGCGTAGAGCAAGCGGACCAGCCACTCGCTCTTAGCAGTGGTAAGGATATCGCGCTCTGTCAAGACGTGGCGAACCTCGTCCAGCTTGAACAGCAGCTTCTTGCTCATGACCTTTAGAGCGCACACTTCACGCGAATCCTTCTTCTGGGCCAAATAGACCTGTCCATAGCCACCCTGGCCGACCTGTGTGAGAATCTGGAAGTCACCCTGCCTTAACCGAGTGCGTCGCTTGCGGAGGTTGGCACGCTCACGGCCGAGGTATTGTGTGAGGGCATCGTTGTACTCTTCTTCGGGTGTGTCTGGAGGGGGAGGGTTCTGAGCCTTGAACTGGGAGAGACGGCTCTGGCGGCTGTGTACGTAGGTGAGGAGGTCGTAGTAGTAGTCGAGGAAGTCTAGATAGCCATTAGCACTGGATAGCCGTGGTGCAAGGCAGGCAGCTTACACAGCTGGGTCACGTTTGCCAGGCGCTTCACGGCTGGCTTTCGCGCCTTCTCGAGTTCTTCTGGGGAAAGACGCTGGGGGCCATTGATGTAGCGTGTCGATTGGCCGTCCTCGCGCGTCCTGTAGGGCTCCTGGCGCGACTGCGCTGCGTGTGTGAGGTAGCTCGACTCCTTCTGCAGGCCCGGGCGGCCACTCGGGGGGGTGTTCTCCTGATTTGACTTGCGTGTGGGGCTGCCCGGTGCGAGACTGGGACTATCCATGGTGCTGTAGTCAGCGCCATTGCTGCCGATCTGCAGTTTGTTGGGTGATGTGGGCGATCCGGGCTTCGTCTTGGAGGGCGAGCCCATGGTGGGCAGCAGCCGCATGGCATTTTCGAAGACGTGCGGCAGATCGAACGCGCCGGGCGGTTGGTGGTGTTTGCTTGGGCTGCCCTGGGGCGTCTGCTGCGGGCTCATGAAAGCCTCGCCCGTCGGGGTGCCTGGGCGATCCATTGCGTTGTCGCGGGTCTGGAGTGGAGGGGGAGGGGCGGGCAGTTGGAAGCTGTCTCTGTTGCTGTCCTCCATGGCGCGATGGCAACTAGGCGACGGAGAAGGAGCGGTGGATGGCAGCAGCTAAGAGCAGTGGGGCGCGAGCAGGCACGAAGAAGCAAAGAGTCGGCAGTGGGGGCGCAAGCAATCGGCGACAGTGGTTATGCAGTCCAGTATCTCACACGACGTTGCAGTCTGACGGGTGCAGGGCGAAGAGGGTCAAGGTTGTGTTGATGGCGGGGTGCATGTTTGGGGCTAGGTGGGCTCCGGGCAACGATGAATTCCAGGCATCCCGGGAAGTGGAGCCCAGATCGACGCAAGGGCTGCACATGCAAAAGTGCTATCCACAAAGATGCTGATGTTTATATGCCCCTCCCTACCATGCTATGTACATGTCCAGTCTGATTCCTCTTCACCCTAATTACGCACTTGTTGTGCAACACTCACCAAAACACCCTACCCATCTGCAACGCCTCGATCGCCCTGCCAAGGCCATCTGTGTAAAACAATGATATCATAGCTTCGAAAATCACATCCTGAGTCGAATCCCTCGCATCGCTCACGCCTGCGGAAAGTGGCTGTAGAGATCAGTGACGTGCATATTCTGGCGAGCGAGTAGATCAAGAAACGCTTGCCCCTGCATCATGCTCGGCATAAATCGTGGTGTTTCGATGAGCTGCTTCCGACACATGGGGCAGGTGACTTTGTTCTTGTGTGTTCTGCACGTCTCAAACTAGGTCATGTGAGCAGGCATCTGCTATCTCCAAGGGACTACCACTTACCCATTGACCTATGCAGAACTCTCCGAAGGTGTGTCCGCACGAGAGTTCAATGGCGATTTCTTCCTCTTCTGTAGGTGACACATGTGTAGCGGCATAGTCCTTCTGGCATATGTCACAAGCCTTGGACGCTTTCTCTGGAAGCGCACTTGGTAGATGCCGTTGGAGGCTGTTTTTCAATTGATCGATTTGGCGAGCAGTAGCGATATTAGGATCGAATTGAGGCGGGTAGCGGCCCGCGATACGCGGCCGCACCTCTCTAGATCGATGCCTCATACGATTCAGTGGCGGTGCACGGGCAGCCGCTTCTTCTGCGTCAGACGACGTGCTCGAATGGGAGAGGTCAACCGAGTATCGGTCAAAGTTGCGGCGATTCGACGTGCGCGGGGATACGCTACGGTCTGAGCGGCGGTTCGGCACCTCGTGTGACGTCCACTGACGTGCAGGCAATCCAGAATACATTGGCTCACCTGGGTGGATTGCTTCTTGAAGAGGTAGTCGCGGATGCTGAAACCGGGCTTCCGGGGGTGCTACTGAATCCCGTGCTTCAGGGAAGCGTGTAATGTCAGTAGGTATACTACCTGTCACCGCTCCGGCACTCATTCTGTGATCGTGTCGTCTGTAATCATGTCGATGTCGGGGATTTGAAGGAGGCGCTGCATGTGGTGACCCTAGTAGCGGAAAGTCGTGCCTCGGTGCTCCTGGGTGATGGCGTAGCTGGTCACCCTGGGAAATGACGCTAGGGTCATAGAATGCCTGGTCAGGATGTAGGTGCGGAGGCCCGCTCCAGGTTTGCGATGGTCTTTGAGGGTTTGTGAACTGGTACGAGTGTGCATGAGGAGCATAGTAGTGGTGACGCATTCCAATGGGTGGCAAAGCTGGACATAATTGTGGGTGGCTGCTAGTAGACACATTCGGTGCATCCTGAGCCTGAGACATGGAAGAGCTGCTATTGGGTATGTATGGATTTCGATACAGCGTTGGAAGTTGTTGTTGGAACGGTGTAATGCGCAGCGAGAAGCGGGGCAGTCAGCTCAGCATCTGAGTTTCGAGCGCCTATCCTATCGTGAACCCAGAGAGCCGCGCCGTACTCAGACTCAGCCATACGAGCAGTTCTGCAGATGTCTTGCACCTTTTTTCACAGGCTGTATCGTTTCGTAAGCTGTGTCGATCGGTGGCGAGCAAAGGTCTGGAGGGACGCGGATGTTGACGCTATCGTGTACAGATTGCGAACAGCTGTCAGAATAACTCGGCCTTGATTGAGGCAGTCGTTGGGTAGAGGGGTTCGTAGTAGAAGGCTCGATCAGCGTCATGGGAGCCTTATCTGCGGCTAAGCAAGTACGTGCGGCCCAGCTGAAGCCGTGCTTCGCGGACGGAATAATGCAAAGGTGGAGTGGGCTTGGACACACAATAGCAGGCTGCAAAAGACAGCAGACAGCAGATACAAACAGGAGTGTTTGTTGAGGCTGGGAAACTGGGCCGTAGGTGAAGATGAGGGGTTATTAGCTCCATGTTACGTTGGCACGCTCGAAGGCGAGCGCCCAGCATGGATCGAAAGGATGGTGGAGACAGATCAGGTGCACTCTGACTTGACTCGCTACGTTAATCTAATATGACCAGTCGTCGGAAGACGGAAAAGCGCAGGGCACATGGTTCCAAGGCGTCACGCTGCGACCTAGCTTCCCAGACGTACTTGGTCGTTTGCCCTCATAGCTCTAGATCGTCAGTAATCGAATGCAGGAGCCATCATCATCACCCAATAAATCGGACCCTCAGCCGTACTCAGCGGGCGCGATGCAGGCAGGAGTTTGGGTAGGGACAGGCTCTCGGTACGAGGTGTGTTTCACTCAACAGGGTGTGCCCGATAATGCCGAAGCTTTTTATCGGTGCTATGCAGAGATTCCACTAGCCCGACCGGAGCGGCCAAAGCATATATGTGCAGAAGGTGAGCCAGAATCTCCAGCAGATGGCATAGACGCGGCCTTACAAGCGTCCTGCGCGGTGTGATGTTGAGAAAAGTTGGGAACAGTGGCTGGCCGGGGCTGTGGGACATGAGAGAGACGCCCCCATCAGCGCAGACGAGGCGACGGAACGCTTGACGTTGCATGCGGAAGTCATCGCGGGCTAACCTTGGAATGCTGCGACTTTGGCGCCGGCAGTACGGAAGGCGAGCGGCAGGAGAACATGGTGCTGAGCGGCGGTACTCGGAGCTGGCGGTGACAAGTAAGCAGAAAATTCATGCCGACCACATTCTTCCATGTTCAAGTTTGCGTTCTTGGAGCCTTCATCCACCTGGGGCTTGGCACCTGACCAGTCATGTGATGACGAGTTATGCCGCGGGAGAGACCGGAGGCAATTCCCGCGAGCATGAGGTCAGAGCTCGGAACGGCAGCATTTTGCGTTGCAGCAATTGTCCATCTTCTGTCTTGCGACTTGCGACTTGCGCTCTAGTCTTCGCTGCGCACACCATTAGCCAATTCGGCGTCTTCTCCACCCTCTCCCCCCATCCTGCCCCCCGCCAGCAGCTGCTGCTACCATGTTCCGAAGCGCAACGAAGCTCCGCGCCGCCGAGGCCGGAGCATTACGATCACTCGCACATGCGAAGGCCAGCCCCTCCTTCTGCTGTGCCCGCAGCACGCGTCCCCTCTCCACCACTCGCCATACCCCGCTGAAGACGCAGAGCCTCTTCCAGCGCCGCCAATTCAGCGTCACCAGCACCATGGCCAACACGCGCACCGAAAGCGATGCCTTTGGCGAGATCCAGGTCCCTTCGGACAAGTACTGGGGCGCCCAGACGGAGCGCTCGCTCGAGAACTTCAAGATCAACCAGCCCCAGGACCGCATGCCGCCGCCCATTGTGCGCGCCTTCGGCATCCTCAAGGGCGCGGCTGCGACGGTCAACATGAAGTTTGGGCTGGATCCCAAGCTCGGCCAAGCTATCCAGCAGGCCGCTGAGGAGGTGGCCTCTCTGAAGCTCAT